>NW_005054472.1:750756-756313 GCF_000277835.1 Geospiza fortis | reverse complement strand
TGGCCCCAGCCACAAAATTCCATTTCCACACAGGACAGAGAGAACTGAGGCAGCCCTGCCAGGGGTCCCTGCATCCCATTTGGATCCCTGCATCCCACCAGGGCTCCTGGCATCCTGCCATGGTCCCTGCACCCCACGAGGGTCCCTGGAATCTGCTGGAAGTCCCTGCATCCTTCTGGGGTCCCTGCATCCTTCTGGGGTCCCCCCAGCCACAAAATTCCATTTCCACACAGGACAGAGAGAACTGAGGCAGCCCTGCCAGGGGTCCCTGCATCCCATTTGGATCCCTGCATCCCACCAGGGCTCCTGGCATCCTGCCATGGTCCCTGCACCCCACGAGGGTCCCTGGAATCTGCTGGAAGTCCCTGCATCCTTCTGGGGTCCCTGCATCCTTCTGGGGTCCCTGGAACCTGCTGGAAGTCCCTGCATCCTTCTGGGGTCCCTGCATCCCACCAGGGATCCCTGGGTCCCATGGAGGTGCTGCTGCTCCCACTGGGGCTCCTGGCTGGGCCTGGGCAGTGCCAGGGTGGCTGGTGGGGACAATCCACACCCCTGAGGGCACCAAGAGCTCTGACAGCAACTCCCCCAGCTGTGGTGCAACCTTTGCTTTCTCCTCATGGGGCCAATAAATACTTAAACAAGTAAAACAAGGAATTGATGACCCCAGCAGGAGATGAGGAGTTTGGTGCCTGCAGAGCTCCATGGGGCTGGGGGTGTCCATGCCATGGCAAGCAGGAACCTGTGGCCCTGCTGCTCCTGTTTCCCAGCAGGGTCACTCACACAGGTCTCTCTGAGGTCCCTCACACTCCTCTGTGGCACTGGAGGATGGCAGGGACTCAGCTCTGGCGGGATGAGGAGGGTGATTCCATCCTGGAGGCAGCCTGGGGACAATCTCTGCTCTCTGTGAGCAGGGACAGGACCCAAGGGAGCAGCTGGAGCTGTGTCAGGAGGTTTGGGTTGGATCTCAGGGAAGTTTCTTCCCCCAGAGGATGCTGGGCACTGCTCAGGCTCCCCAGGGAATGGGCACAGCTGCAGAGCTCCAGGAGAGTTTGGACAGCACTGCCAGGGATGCCCAGGGTGGGATTTGGGCTGTCTGTGCAGGGCCAGGGGATGAATTTGATCCTTGTGGGTCCCTTCCAGCTCAGGACACTCCTGATTCCAGGAGCTGGCAGCACTCAGAGCTTGAAGAGCCCTGGTCCCCACCCGGTGTCACAACGAGCCTCCAGCTCAGAGCTGAGCCACCCCTGCTGATCAGACACGTGGGGTTTGTCTCTTGTTTGCCAGCAGATGGAGATCAGGCTGCTCTGCTTGACGGGAGTTATTCCAAGGATTAATTAGTTGACGTTTCCTGAAGTACTTTGAAGATGTGGAGTGTGAGATAAGTGCTGTGCTCTAGGAGCCCATCGGGTGCTGCAATAATTTTGTTCCTTTTCCTCCTCGTTCCCAAGGAGTTTGCACAAAAACAAATCCCACAGGAGCTCGTGGGGCTCTGGCTGACCTGGTTTAGTGAGTGGCACCTCTGCCCATGTGCTCTGCAGAGATTCCAGAGGAGCCACAGGGCTGCTCCAGGTCTGGAGCCCCTCTGGAGCCAGGCTGGGATGGTGGGGAAGATGAAACAGGAAAGCCTTATAAATATGATTGCCTGGCAAAAGATTTTGAGAATATAGAAACTATAAGCAAGATTGAAATGAAAGCAAGCTTTGAGATACCTCAGTTACTGAACAACTGGAAAACAATGGTGTGGCCAGCTGAAGGTGATCCCCTTTTGATGGAACAACACCCTCTGCGTGCAGACAGGCCCAAGGGTCAGAGCAGCCCCTGCCGGCTTGGCAGAAGGGGCCCAAAGAGGAGTTTTTAGGGTTTAAAATGTAACACAGTGTGGTAATGTAATGATTCTTATAGGCTGTATGGAAATGCTGTAGGATTTGTATATTGTACTCAATTGGTTAGTGAGAATCAGAATATTCAACACAGAAGATGATTTATTGTATTGGAACGGGAACCTCGCTGTCTTAACTCTTACCTCTTGTCTCTTAGCTCTTACTTTTCTATAGTCTTACCCCTTTTACTCTCTTATGCTTTTACTCTCTACCCCTCTCCTCTCTCAGTCCTGCTCCAGCTGTGGCTGGCAGCTCCCAGCAGGGCCCTGCACCCAGGCCCTTTGCAATAACCCACAAATTCCATGACCTGGCTGCAGAGATTTCTCGTCTCCATCCATCCCAAGTGTGCTACCCCCATCTATCCTACACTGGGAGAGCTGGGGGTGCTCACCTGGAGCAGAGAAGGCTCCAGGTGTCACAGGGAAGTGCACAGAACATGTTCCAAGCTACAAGATGTTGCTGGTGCACAATCATTACTGCCCCATCAATTTTAATTCAGGCTGGAGAAATCATGGGTGTAATTATTTACTACTGTGAGATTTCTGAAAATTATATTTCTGTTTCTGCCCTTATTGATCTTGAAAAGGGCCATAAATTAACTTGACAGTTCACAGAGTCCTTCACACTTGAATAATTTCTCTGCTTGACTTGCACTGTGTGTTGAACTTTCAGCACCAGCCAATTACAGTCATTCAAAGTGGGTATTTGAAGATTTTTCTTATGCAACAAATTTGATTATAATACCAAAGAACTTGAGGCAAATACCAAGTGCCCTCCGTGTGGCAGAACAGTTTGGCTTGAGCTGGGCACAGCTGGATGGGATTTAGGGTGGCAGGGGGATGGCATGGCCACTGCACAGCCCTGGGAGAGCAGGTGACCCCCCTCAGGTGCTCCCCACAGGGCTGGCACCTCCCCGGGGTGTTCAAAAAAGCAGCTTGGCACTGGCACCAGCAGGACCCAGCCAGCCTGGCCCATGGCCTCACTGCTTGTCCCCAGAATTGGGGAAAAAGGGACACTCATGGCACTGAAACACCTCCTAATCCATCCTCTGTGCTCTCAGGATGTTGCGATGGGAACAAACCACAGCAATCCTGGGTTTCTAGGGACAGAAATGGGGCAAATCCTGCGCCCTGCAGGGGTGTGGGTGAGGGAGAGCACGGCAGACAGTCTCTGCTGGGGCAGGAAGGACAGACACGGTGTGGGGACAACTGGGGCTGTCCCCAGCCCCTGAGGGGCTCCCAGCACCTGCCCTGTCCTGCCCCATCCCCTCTGGGGCTGCTCTGTGCCGGGGAAGAGGGAAGGGAAGGGGATGGGGCAACCCGGGGCCTTACATAAGGTGGAGATTCTACAGCTGCAGGGGGAGGCGGCCTGAGCTTCATTACAGACAAACTCAGTAAATCAGCAACATCTGGGGCCTGCTGGCTGGAGCACCGCCCCAGCAGGGGAGGGAAATCTCCTGTTGTCCTCCCGGATTAAAGGATTTTGCTGTTTGCTCACAGTTTTGTACATGTAAAACGAGCTGGCCCTGAGCAGCAGCCTGCCCAAAGCCTCGTGTTCCATCTCTGCCCTAAGCCCTCCCAAAACCCTCACCAAACACAAACCCCTGCCCAGGAACCAGCCTGTGCTCTCTGCTCCGAGCTCTGCAAGGACACCCCACCCTTGGGAAGTGTTTTTTGGGGTGTCTCAGGGGCAAGGTGGAGCTCGGGGCTCTGCCACCCCTGCCCAGCACCCCACACTCCCCCAGGCAGGCGGCCGCACTTCGCTGCGTACTATTTATTCATTATATCAGAAAAGAAAACCTCATTAAATTAGTCCAGGACTCTGCTGGCTGCTCCCAGGTGGGGACACCAGCGCCGGGGGGTGGCTGAGGTGGGGATCCAGCATTTCCTCATTTCACAGTGATGGTAGAAGGGACAGAGATGCCGTCCTGCGGGCCGGGTTGGGCCGGGTTAGGCCGCACCCTCAGACCTCCAGCTTCTTCTTCATCTCCATGCGGTGGGAGCCGTAGCGCTTGGGGAAATAGACCAGGGAGGCGTCCTCGGGGGCCAGCGTGCCGCTGACGTCGAAGACGCACTGGACGCGGGCGCGGCTGGGCAGGCGCGTGTTGTACACCACGTGCAGCGCCCCGCACACCACGAAGGCACCCTCGGCGTTCTCCCGCGGGCACGGCGTGTCCCACATCTGCTCGATGTCCAGCGAGGCAGAGCCCAGCTTGGCCAGGCACATGTTCTTCTCATCCTCCTTGGTGGCGTAGATGGCCCAGAGGCCTTCCTCGTCCGCCGACACCTCAATGTAGGTGGAAGGGGAGAGGCCGAAGACGGGGATCTGCTCCTCAGCCGGGAACACCGAGCTGTCCACCACCGTCTTGTTGGCCAGGTTGAACTTGATCACCTGGAAGGACAGGCCCTGCTGGCGGATGTAGTAGAGGTGGCCATCGTAGACGAGGTGCCCGGTGCCTACCCAGGGGTAGGGCAGCTTGATGCGGGCGGCCTTGCGGGTGGCAGAGAAGAGGGTGAACTCCCGCATGCGGGGGAAGACATAAACCGTGTCGTTGGCGGTGCCATCAAACACGTAGATCTTCTCCGAGCTCCCTGCAGCGTCCTTGGTCCAGAGCCCCGAGGCGCTGCCGAAACGCTTCAGGATCTTCATGGCTCGGACACTGGCGATGGTGTCACTGCAGTCTGTGAGAGAGGGGTGGCTGTGAGAGCCTGGGAACAGCCCAGCCCTGCAGCACTGCTGCTGCTCTGTGCTGGGTTCTCACCCTGTCCCACCCAAACCCCTTGGAAATTCACTGAAGGTGTTTAGGTGCATCCCTGGCGGCATTGGGAAGTCCTCTAGTGCACCCATGCCACAGGCAGGGGAGCCACCCTCACCCCAGCCCTGCCCCAGAGGCTTTGGGGATGCACAGGGCTCCAGCCCAGGGCTTGGATGCAGATCCCAGGCCAGGGGTGATGCAGGAGCTTGTGCCAGAGACATCTGAGATGCCCTGCTGGGACACAATGCCCTGGCCTGTGGCTGGGGGACACCTGGACTGGGGTGGGCCGGGAAGGGTCAGGGTAGCTCTCAGACAGGAGTCATTCCAACCCCTGGGGTGGTTTCATCTGCTGTGCAGGGGGATGCAGGTTGCTGAGCACTTTGCGAGTTTGAGCTCCTGGGTCTCCCTGAACCCAACCATCAAGGGCAGTATCCAATTCATATCCAAGTCACCGTGACACAGCTTTTGGCAATTCCAACTTTGTGGGAAATATTAGCTCTTTCTATAGTGCCTCCGAGATTTAAACCTTTGCCTAAGAGCTTGGTTAACATTTAAACTCCATTCTACAACACCAGGTACAAATTTAATTTGAATTATAAGGGATTTGCAAAATATCCAATCCCCCAGGGAGCCACGGCAACCCCTCACCTGTGAGCTTGGTGTACTTCTCATTCTTCCTCTGCTTGGCTGTGGCCACCTGCTTGTCCATCAGTGTCTCATCCACCTCCACGCAGGGCGGGGCGGGGTTCTGTGTCTCCAGGTAGTCCACCTCCCTCTCCAGCCGGTCCACACGCACAGCCGCGCCCTCGGCCTCTGCCCGCAGCGCCTCCCGCTCCTTCTCGGCCGCCTCCAGCATCCCCAGCACCTGGTTCTTGAAGTCCCGCAGCTCCGTGGAGTAGCGGCTGGGCCGGTCGGTGCCCCA
>NW_005054472.1:750087-750690 GCF_000277835.1 Geospiza fortis | reverse complement strand
GCGTCCGCCCCGCGCCGGCGAGGGCTGGGGGAGCCCCCGGAGCCACATGGGGCTCGTGGCTCTGGGTCCCATCCCACCCTGTTCCCGCTCCTGTGGTTCTCCTGGACCTGTAACACCCCTTCTCTTGTGATGTTGCCATTCCTGTGATGTCCCCATGATTCTGATATTCCCATTCCTGTGATGTCCCCATGGCTTTTCCAGATCCACAATGCCCCTTCTCGTGTGATGTTCCCATTCCTGTGATGTCCCTGTGGTTCTGATGTTGCCATTCCTGTGATGTCCCCATGGTTCTCCTGGAGCTGCAATGCCCCTTCTCCTGTGATGTCCCCATTCCTGTGATGTCCCCATGGCTCTTCCAGACCCACAATGTCCTTGCTCTCCCGTGATGTTCCCATTCCTGTGATATCTCCATAGTTCTCCCAGACGCACAAAGCCCTTTCTCCTGTGATGTTCCCATTCCCGTGATGTCCCCACAGCTCTCCCACACCCACAATGCCCCTGCTCCCCTGAACCCCCCATCCCCCAGCGCTCCCACACCCATCTTGCCCCGGTGTATCGCAGCTGGGCTGTGCAGAACCCCAGCAGGAGCTGCCAGGGCTCCCC
>NW_005054472.1:746753-749743 GCF_000277835.1 Geospiza fortis | reverse complement strand
CCTTCCTGCCCCAGGCAGGGCACTGCCCCTGAGCCGTGGTGATGGGGCAGGAGACTGGGGACGGGCTGGGAACAGGAGTTTGGGGCGCGGGGAGAGCTGCAGGAGCCCCGAGCGACAGGACACGTCCTCATGAGCCCTACTTTGGGGACAGCCAGGGGACAGCCCTGGCTTCTTGTCCGCAGAAGTGCCCAAAGCCAGCGGCCAACCTGAGCCTTGGCCATGCCCAGGTCTGGGGACAGGGATGTCCCCTGGACAGGGACACTGCCAGCACGGCAGGTTTGTCCCTTGGGACAGGGACAGTGCTAGCCCAGCGGGTTTGTCCCCTGGACAGGGACAGTGCTAGCCCAGCGGGGTTGTCCCTTGGGGACAGGGACACTGCCAGCACAGAGGGATTGTCCCCTGGGACAGGGATGGTGCTGGCATATCGGGTTTGTCCCCTGGACAGGGACACTGCCAGCGCAGCGCAGCCAGCAGGAGGGACAGGGATGCTAGCCTGGGGCTGTGTTTCAGATACAAAGGAGGGTATTTAGGGCTCGGGCAGCCTGGAGCAGATGTCCCCGGGCAGGCACTCCTCGGTGTCCGGCAGCCCCGGGATCCTGTGTCACCCTGGATCCCACCAGGAAGCTGCTGGAGCTGCTGGAGGGCCTGGAGTGGGCCATGGCACGAGGGGACCCTCAGTCACCTGCAGCAGGAGAACACCTCCCCGGGTGAGGAGCCCCTTCTCTGGTTCCTTCCCTGCTCCAGGAGGGTGCTCGGGATGGCCCAGGGTTCCCCTGCAGGAAAGCATCAGCCAGGGCTGGATCTGTGACAGCATCAAGCAACGGCTCAACCCCAGGCTTGGGAGGTGGCATCCCCAGCCCAGCCCCAGAGCAGCCAGGGGATCCAGGCAGCTGTTATTTGTGTTGCTTTGCTCTTATTTTGTGCTGAGGCTGGCAGTGAGCACTGGCCAACAATTATTGTTAGCATTTGCCCACCAAAAGTTGGGATGTGGAAGATGACACCAGCTCGGATATTTGGCATGGCCAAGAACCTGTTTGAACCCAGGGATGAGGTGAGGCAGCTTTTACAATTCACTTCTTGTGAGCTGCCTTTACCCAGACACACAGAAATCAGGAGCTGGATGGACAGAAATCAGGTTTAACACTTATTGCCACCACTGTTTCCAGCAGGGTGCAAATGTACCCAAACCTCAGCAGCAGAAACCATGTACCCAAATGTACCCAAACCATGGCAGCAAAAGCACCTTCAGAGCCAACTCTGGACTCATCTCAGCTTTTCTGGACTTCACTCCCTTTTGCCTCAGCTTACCACAGTTAAGACAGTGATTTTAAAAAGCTAAATTTAATTTCTTTCTATTCTTCCTAATATGAAACATGAAACAACTTATTAGTTAAAGAGCAAATCAAGCTTGTAGGTTAGAGCAAAACCCACTCCCTGCTCTGGCATCCAGTGCAGCAAAAGCAGCCTCCCATGCACTGCTGATTATTTTTCTGGCTCTCGGCATGCAGACATAAACCTTAAAACACCCAGAACCTTCTTAGAGATGCTGGGACTGCACAAACTGTGAGTTCACCAAAGGAAAGGTGAGCACTACAAGGGTCCAGTTTCTTTTCACTCTTCTAGTTCCATCTCTAGTTTTTTAATCTCCAGGAACAGTTTCTGGATTTCCAGCAGACTTTTCACTTTTTCCACAGGCACACCACATTCAAAGGTCGATTTAATGTAATGAACCTCTTGACACACATCAGCATCGCCTTCTTTCATCTGTTAAACAGGAAAACAAAGCCCAGAAAAGCCTGTGAGGATGGACTGAGGCAGAGCAACAGCAGCTGTGAGGCTGCGCTGTCCCAACAGGGGCTGCATCATCCTCAGGACCAGAAATGAAACTCTTTTGAGAAGTTTAAGCAGTTTTTGTGTCAGAAATCAGGCAGCACCCACCCAGGGACTCAGCCAGGCTCAGCAACCTGAGGCTCTGAGCACCTGGGAAGGTTCAACCATAGCAGAGTGAACCTGGATGATCTTTAAAGCTCCCCCCAACCCAACCATTCTGTAATTTTGTGGTACTCACACACTTGGGCAGTGGTGTCCAGCTGCCATCAGGCAAGCATGTGGCTGTCCAGGCATTTTCTGATATTCCATCTTCTGGAAACTGGTAGCCAGGAAGGCACTCCAAGGTGACAGTCTCGTTGGTCTGGTACCACCGTTGCTCACCCAAAGGGCTTTTCAGCCTTCCAAAGGGCACTCGTGGTTCTGGACACAGGACTGAAAGGAAAACCCAGGGCAGAAGGCAGCTCAGCCAGAGGTCAGGAAGGAGTTTGGGAAGTGCAGAGGAACTTAAAATTGTGGAGCTGTGAAATCAAAAATACTTCTCTTCAAGAAGAGGGTGAAGGTCAGAGCAGCCCCTGCAAGGGGCTGTGAATTCCTTATGGATTTGCTGTTTCTGGCAGTGTCTCAATCCAGGCATCCCGACGGTGGGGGTGGACATTTGGCAATAGGGGAAGGGAAAGTCAGTGAACTCCTGACCTGTCTTAGACTCCTTTGCACACAGCTGTCAATAAAAACTCAACTATTACCTGGAAAACGCCAGCTTTGGGAGAGTTGTTTCTTCTGCAAAGAGGAGAAGGACTCAGGAAGCCCCAAGGACAGAGCCAGGCAATCCTGCACCCCAAGCCCTCTGCCCTGCGCCAGGGGCCATGGGCTGAGCAGGAGATTTTGGAAGCCCTTCTACAAGGGCACAGTTTCATTCACCCCATACCACAGCTTATTAGTGAATCACTACATCCTCCTGCTGCGGGGGTTTGGGACACTGAACTGAAAGGAAAATGCACATTAAAAATCCAGGAGCAGGAGGTGGAGGAGAAAATGCTCACTCACCTGGCTGGCAGGTGGGCACAGGCGGGTCCCAGGTGCCATCAGCCAGGCACTGGCTCTGGGCAGCACCACGCAGCCCGAAGCCTTCCTCACAGGAGAAGTGCAGGAGCAGCCCGTAG
>NW_005054472.1:744178-746153 GCF_000277835.1 Geospiza fortis | reverse complement strand
CATCTGTGGGGTCATCCTTCCCCTCTCCACCACGGGCTTGGGGCACCGAACCGCTGTGGGACAGAGCAGAGCTGGCACTGGGCTCTGGGCACAGCAGAGACCGGGCAGGGCTGCTCCTCCTGAGCTCTGATGGCCCCCGGTGAGGAGAACCAGGGTCTGTCACTTCCAGAGGGATCATCCCCCCTCCTGTGGAGGAAGCAGCATCTGCAGGCAGCCCTGCCCGGTTTGTTGTGAGTGCTGGCACTGCCCCCAGGGCCTGGCTCAGGCTGGTGCCATGCCCTGATCCCACAGTGACCCCAAACCACTCACCCCTGCACTCCGGGGCAGGCCCACTCCAGGTCAGGTTCTCCCCATCCTCGGAGGTGCAGTAGAGGGATTTGTCCCCGATGAGGGACAGCCCCTCTGCACAGCTGTACTTCACTTCAGAGCCGTAGGTGAACCGTGTGAAGCCCATGCCGGAGTGCTGCCCGTTGGTGATTTTGGGAGGGGGACCACAGACTGTGTGAGAGTAAAGGGAAAAGTCAGCTTTTCCTCATTCCATTAGGGAGGCACAATGCAGGGGGGGAGGTAAGAGGAGAGGCTGGTTCTCTGTGTCCTTGGCATGTGTTGCTCTCCTCACTGTCCTCCCTGCCCCTGGCCAGCTCTGGCCATGGCTGTGCCAGTGCTCCCAGGCTGACCCAGCAGAGGAACCCACCCTCAGCACAGCCCCAGCACTGCAGCCTCTGTCCCCTCCCCTTCAGCCCCTTCCCCTTCCTCATCCTCTCTCTTTTCCATCCTGCTTCTAAGCAAGGCCAGGGAATGGTAAACATCATAAACCCCTTGAAAAATCCTTTCAGAAATGGCTGCAAATCCCATTAACCAGCGCATTTCACCAGTCACAGTTTTGGTAGATGGAAATGCCAAAGCCCTGCACTGCTGCGGCTTGGGCACCTTCTCCTCACACCTCACTCAGTTTTCTCCCTGCTGTCCCTCCCTGTTGTATTTGCAGGGTGCTCCATGGCAGGAAGGAATGATAAATCTGACTCCATGTTCTCAGAAGGCTAATTTATTATTTTATGATACTATATTATATTAAAGAATACTAAACTAAACCATACTAAAGAATACAGAAAGGATACTTAACAGAATGCTAAAAAATAATAATGAAAACTCGTGACTCCTTCCAGAGTCCCGACACAGCTTGGCCCTGATTGGCCAAAGAGTCAAAATAATTCACTTGAAACCAATGAAACTATCACCTGTTGGCAAACAATCTCCAAACACATTCCAAAGGAGCAAAACACAGGAGAAGCAAATCAGATAATTATTGTTTTCCTCTTTTCTCTGAGGCTTCTCAGCTTCCCAGGAGCAAAATCCTGGGCAAAGGGATTTTTCAGAAAATATGAATGTGACACCTCCCCACGGATAGAATCCCCAGCCCTGTCCCCACTCACCCCTGTCACAGTAAGGCACGGGGGGTCTCCAAATCCCATCAGAGGAGCACTGCACCCTGTCACTGCCCCGGAGCATGAAGCCATGGTCACACTGGAACTCCACCAGCTGCCCAAAGGTGTACTCGGCTCTGCTGGGGCTGGTCTCTGTCCCGTGGGGGATGGCTGGGCTGGGACACTGCACCTCTGGGGGACAGCAGCAGCACAGAGGAGAGGTTTGCACAGAGCCATTCCCAGCCAAGCTGCCAGGCAGCCCTGCCAGGCACCTCGAAGCAGAGCTGGCAGGCTCAGGGATGGCAATTACAGGATAACACGAGCTGCTCTTGGAAGGCAGAAGGATGTGAGTATTGTATTCACAGGCAACCCCAACGAGGGGGAAAAATGATGAGGAGGAGTCTATTGATATCAGAAGGCTAATTAATTACTATATTATATTAACAATATAATATAGTATAATAATATAATAATATAGCATAATAATAACACAATAATACTATAATAAATATTAATCATATATATAAATATAATAACTGTATATTATTAAA
>NW_005054472.1:743209-743944 GCF_000277835.1 Geospiza fortis | reverse complement strand
ATGATAATATAATAATATAATATAATACTATATTACTATATAGTATATTATTATACTATATTTATTTATTTAATATAGTATATATATACACTATATAGTATATATATATATATATATAATATAGTATATTATTATACTATATAGTATATTATTATTCTATATTATATGACACTATATTACATTACATCTAAATTGAATCTGCCAAGCACTCAACCCTGCACATGACTGCACTCATCTCGTGATTGTCACCCAACAGTCCTGACACAAACACACACACCTGGCCCTGACAGGCCAAGGAAACAAAACACCATCACTGTGGGTAAACAATCTCCACGTTGCATTCTACTTTTGCACAAACACAGGCACAGCAAATGAGACAAGAATATTCTTGGGAAGAATTGTGCCTCGCTTTTCTCTGTGAAGAGAAATGTGGGGCTACATGTGAGAGCCTGTGATCAGCTGGAAATCGCACTGGGGGATGGATGGCTCCTCACTGGCTGCATCCCTGAATCCTTGCTGGAGCCTCTAAATAACCAGGGGGAGCTGCAGCTTTTCCTATCCAGGCACGCCACCTTTTGAGCAGCGAAATTACTGCCAGGGAGAGCCGGGGGTGCTGCGGGAAGCCAGGACGGGGCGTGACAGCGGTGTCACCCCATGGGTGATGTGCTGGCGGAGCATGATGGCAGAACATGCTGGCAGAAACTGATCCTTTTATTCAGAATTCATTATATTATA
>NW_005054472.1:737337-743199 GCF_000277835.1 Geospiza fortis | reverse complement strand
GTAATGTAATGTAATATAATGTAATATAATGTAATATAATGTAATGTAATGTAATGTAATGTAATGTAATGTAATGTAATGTAATGTAATGTAATGTAATGTAATGTAATGTAATGTAATGTAATGTAATGTAATGTAATGTAATGTAATGTAATGTAATGTAATGTAATATAATATAATATAATATAATATAATATGTATAATATGTATAATATGTATAATATATATTATATTAAGAAAATTATATACTAAAACTGCACTAAAGAAAAAGGAAGGAGACATCAGAAGGCTAGAAAAGAATGAATAATAAGAACCCGTGACAGACTCAGAGAGCCCGACACAGCTGGACTGGGATTGGTCGTTAAGTTAAAACAATTCATATGCTGGGTAAAAAATTCTCCACATTCCAGAGGAGCAAACCATGGAGAAGCTGAAGTTTCCCAACTTCCCAGGAGAAGAAATCCTGGCGAAGGGATTTTTCAGAAAGTATGACAGAGTACAGCACTGATGTACTCACTCTGGCACAGCTTGGGCACCGCGGACCACGAGAAGTTCTGGAGACAGGTGATGGTTGGGGATACCCCGGGGATCAGGGAGAAGCCGGCTCGGCACGAGTAGGACAGCGTGGTGCCAACAGGGAAATCCCGCCGGGGCTGGAAATCGGCGAACTCCACAGAGGGAGGGTGGCGACACTGCCCTGGGGACAGTACAGAAACTTATCACTGCCCTGGGGACATCAGGGACAGCACAGAGCAGGGGACAGCACAGAACCTCAGCACTGGGAGCTTTTCTTTGGTGGAAGACCCCAAAAATCAGTGAAGGACAGCAGGACCCCTCAGCTTGGCTGTGGGGTGAAGAGAAAGGGAAAACCAGTGGGGAAAATTCACCAGAGAATGTGAACTGGGCGAGAATCTTTATTCTTGTGTGCTTTGGTACCTTGTGGGTGTCCCCTGCAGGAAGGGAGAGCCCTGTCACGCTCCCCAGGGTAATCCCAGAGGGAATTCCCAGAATTCACAGAATGACCAGGTTGGAAGAGACCTTCAAGATCATCGAGTCCAACCCAGCCCCAACACCTCAACTGAACCCTGGCACCCAGTGCCACATCCAGGCTTTGTTAAACACACCCAGGGATGGTGACTCCACCACCTCCCTGGGCAGCCATTCCAGAACTTTATCACCCTTTCTGTAAAAAACTTTTTCCTGAAATCCAACCTAAATTTCCCTTGGTGCAGCTTGAATCCTACCAGCCAGCAGCGCTCCTGGCGATGCTCACCCTCCAACCCCCCTCCAAGTGCTTTTGGGGAAACGGGAGCAGCCGATTGCAGCTGGCAGAGGCCAGCAGGGGGTGTGAGCTCACCTGGGACGCAGGAGGGCACCCGTGGGTACCACCTGCCGCTGGATGTGCAGCGTGCAGTACTGGCAGTGCCCACGAAGCCAGGGTCACACTGCAGCGTGGCTGTGCTGCCAAAGGTGAAGTTCTCTGCAGAGCTCAGCTGCCCGTGTGCGATGGAAGGGATGGGACATTGAGCCTCTGTGGAGCATCAAAAGAATAAAAAAAGGGGTTTTCAGGGGTGTTGTTGCATAATGGCATCAGGGTGAGCAAGGGTCACGGCAGCTCTGGCTGGGGAGTAGAGGAGATGTGGCACTGTTGGGTCAGGAACAGAAGTGAAGGTGACACAAACTCTCTTCAGCAGGTTAATAACAATAACTCTTCAGCTGCTGTGGAAGCACCCCCCACATCCCTGCATCCCGGGGCCTTTCTGGGTGACTGTGACCCCAATATTGTTAAAAGTCTCTTTTCCCAGCCTGGGCGCTTGAAGAAGGGGTCAGGGCTCTTCATTTCTCGGTCTCAAGGTTGTTTATTTCATCTCATCTATAAAAATTTTCTCTTGCCCTGCCGAGGTCCGTCCAGCAGGACAGTTCCAGGCACTCTGCCTGCCCCCAGGGCAGCGTTATGTCTTCTACTCTAAACCAATCTGTAAGTGCCAACATCACAGCAGAAGATGGAGGCCAAGAAGAAGAAGGAGAAAGGCTGGACATGCCCAGATCCCTCCATCTTGCCTCCTGAACCCCCATACCAAAAACCCCAAAATCTACTTTTCCACCCTGTGATAACTTCACTAATCTTCTACCTAAACTGTCGTGGCTTGCAGATCTTCATACAAGGTTGGTAATTTACTCCACGGGTCATAATCCAACCCAGAGGTGTTTTGGGCTCTGTGCAGGGTCTCTGAGCCCCCTGGCAGGGGTCCTGGCCATCCAGGACAGCCAGAGGGATGTCCTGGGTTCCCACACCTGCACTCATGGAACAGCATTTAATTGAGCTGTTTATTTGCATATGCTATAAATGAACCTATTTGTTATATACACTTTATCTCTTTGTTAGAAAGCCATTCCTTTTTATACACTGGTCTGATACAGGTGGACCTGATTGGTCATTTAATCAACACACCATCACCACTGGCTAAGGAAACCCCCTTTGGTAAACATCTTATGAGAAAACAACTGCTCAAAACACCAGCTGCAAGATTGTTTTAGTTCTTTCTCTCAGCCTTCTCAAAACTCCCCAAAACATTTCCTGGGGAAGTTTATCTGGCTTTCTCTGGCCAGACTGTCAATATCCACAGAGGCAAAGCTGTGTAATGACTGCAGCGACTGAGGCAGGGGTTTGGGGGTTAATAAACATCCTGAGCCATCAGCAGGACCCCAAACCTGTAGGGTTTTCTTTCCACACAATCAAAATCTTCCCTGCCCTTCCCTTGGAGCCCTTGCTCAGACAGGGCACAAATGACTCAGCTCAGGTCAGCAGCTCCCTCCAGCCTGACAAAAAAAAGAGGCTCTACAACAACTGCATGGCCTCTGTCACACCTGCACATCTCTGATGTCCCAACAAAAAGTCCTCTTTCCATGTCTCCCATGAGAAATATTTGGGGGCTTATCACAAATAACAGAGAAAATAAAACTCCAGCAGCTCTCACTGGGGTTTCTTCATGCCAGGCAGTGCTGGCAGGTCACCAAGACAGAGTTAAGAACTTGTCAGAACATCCTGGTCCTCATCCAGGTGCTGCAGCATCCCACACCTGCACTGTGACAGGGCAGTGCCACCCATGCTGCCTTTGGTGCCATCCCCATGGAAAATATCTTGGAAAGGATCTTGTTTGTGTCTCCTCCACATTAATTATTGGCACCTCATTAGCAATGTTTGGCTTTGGGAAATGGGCTGAGAAGCATCAGGAAGTAAAAGCAATAAATATCAACAATAAAAGCAGAGTGCACAGGCAGTGCTGGTGCAGGGCTGTGCACCCCGGAGAAGTTTCTGGAAAGGTTTGGGTTTAACTGAACCCCCAACTTCCAGATAGAAACTGCTGCTTATTCCCCTTCCCAGAGACATTCAGTGCTCAGCAGATTTGCACTTCTGCAGTTCTGAGGTCAGCCTGGGGGATGCCTGCCCATGGCCCAGCCGCCTTGGGCAGCTCTGGGGGCTGCCCCAGGGCTGAGGCATCACAGAACCAGTCAGAGAATCAGGGAAGGGACATTATGGAAGGGACATAAACCTTGGAATGGAAGGGACATTAAACCCCATCCTGGGCAGGGACATCTCCCACTGTCCCAGGCTCCTCCAAGCCCCATCCAGCCTGGCCTTGGGCACTGCCAGGGATCCAGGGGCAGCCACAGCTGCTCTGGGCACCCTGTGCCAGGGCCTGCCCACCCTCACAGGGAACAATTCCTTCCTAACACCCAATCTAACCCTGCCCTTATTCACCCTAAACCCACTCCCCTTTCCCTGCCAGGCCATTCCTGGTGCAAAGCCCCTCTCCAGCCTTCCTGGAGCCCCTTCAGGCACTGCAAGGCTCTATCAGCTCTTCCCAAAGCCCCTGTGGAAGGAAAGCAGAGCCCCAGAAGCCCAGACCTCGAGGAGGGAGGGAGGGGAGGACACTCACCCTGAGTCCCCATGGGCAGCAGCAGCAGAACCAGCACTGCCAGGAGCTGCCCTGGCATGGTGAGGGGTGGGAGCTGCCCTGGCAAGGAGAGATCCACTGCCCTGAGAGCCTGCCAGGGAAGGGGAAGCAGCAGTGGGAAGTTGGGGACAGGCTAAAGACGCCACTGACACCACCCCCAGCCCTGGGATGTGCAAGGCAGGGGAGGCTGCTCTGGGCACAGAGGGAGTGAGGGGGGTTCACAGCTCAAAGTGCTCTGCAGCAGCCTGGCCTCGTGTCTGGAGCAGGTTTACACCCAGGGCAGGTGGGGTGGGGGGTCAGGCTGCTGTGGAAACACCCCCCACATCCCTGCATTCGTGGAACAGCACCTAATTGAGCTGTTTATTTGCATACAATTTAAATAAACCTATTTGTTATACACATTTTATGTATTATCTGTACTTCATATGTATTAAAGAAATACTTCCCTTTACTAGAGATAGGACTAGCACTTCATATGTACTTCATATGTATTACAGAAATTCTTCCCTTTACTAGAGATTATTAAAACCCAGACAGAGCTGTTTGTACAATTTCAGGTTTATTTTAATCTCTGGTCCCATCACAAGACACGTGGCCCACACAGTGCTTCCCCTTCACTGGATGGTGCAGGAAAAAAAAAAATCAAAACCATTCATTTCTTTCTGTACACTGTTATTTGTCCTTGGGGAACACGCAGAGATGTGGCACTTCCATCCTGCTTGGGAAGAATACCTGGCATTTTTGCTTTGCTAGGACAGAGGCTTTGAGGTTTTCTTGGTGATGAGAAAAGTAATTAGGCAGTGAAGGGGCTGTTCCCACTAATGAGTGCAGTGTGTGAACTGGGCAGCACTGGGATAGACTGGAGAGGTGCAGCAGCTGCAGGTGAGTGGCTCTCACCGTGTTCATGCCTGTTTCTACCACCAAAATTCACTTTCCTCTCAGTTCCTTCCTAACTGTGCACTGCCAGTGTAGCAAACAGATCTAAATGTGAAGCTTTGAAAGGCATAAAGTGATCTACAAACTGAACCAGGTGAGCTCTAAAAATTGACTCACAAATCATTGACTCACAAGTCATTGACTCCTCATGTGACCAAATCTGTGGCCAATTGTTAAATTTTGTCCTGGCTACTTCAGCATTAGCACAAATTACAAAGTCATAAAAATCCTCAGTCAGCATCATGATCCAACACAGAGAGGATGATTCTTACAATCACAGTGCCACCAGTCAGCTGTAGGTGGTGATTCTTAGCTCCTTTTCAAGTTTCTGGATCTCCAGGAAGAGCTTTTGGACTTCCAGCTGGGTTTTCAGTTCTGACAGAGGCATTCCACACTGGAAAGCTGCTTTGTTTCGAAGAACCCTCTCACACACCTCACTTTTCCTCTTAAAAAGAACCAAAACAAAGGCAGAGTGAGACTCCAGTGCGGGGTGACAAAGCAACCACTCTCATGAAGCTGGACCAAAGCTACAAATGGGGCAAGAAACAGGAAGAACGGGGCAGCTGGTGGGACTTACACACGTGGGTGGTGGTGTCCAGGTGCCATCAGCTGAACAGGTGGTTTTGGAAGGTGCCACTAAGCGCCCATCACGTCTGCAGTAGAAGGTCACAGTTTCATTCACCTCATACCACATCTTGTTGAAGTTCACCACAACATCGTCCTGCCTGGGGAGCCTGGGGCACTGAACTGAGGGGGAAACACACACAAAAAACCCAATAGTGGGAGGAGATGGAGGAGAAAAATCTCCCTGTGACCCAGCAGAGCAGCCCCTGGGCCGTGCAGGGCAGGGCTGGCACTCACCTGGCTGGCAGGTGGGCACGGGCGGGTCCCAGGTGCCATCAGCCAGGCACTGGCTCTGGGCAGCACCACGCAGCCCGAAGCCTTCCTCACAGGAGAAGTGCAGGAG
>NW_005054472.1:732085-736940 GCF_000277835.1 Geospiza fortis | reverse complement strand
CAACTTCTAGCTTAAACTGTAATGTACTAACTTTTAGTGATTGGAGAACAGCAACATGAATATGGTAATTATAGGAGTTATGATAGGCTATAGATAAAAGTTAAGGTATAGATTGGTTCTACTGTATTAAGATGCTAAGTAAAGAAAAGTATAGAATGCAATGTAACCAGAAGAAAAGTATAGAATACATTTGTAACCTAAACCAAAGGGTCTCCAGGCCTGCCTGCAGCTGGAGCTGACAGCTGTGGGCACAGCTCTGTCACCCACCACCCTGGACTGCTGTGACACTTTGGATACAATAAACTGCATTTTGGAGAGCTGCCTGGAATCCCACATCCCTCATTTCGGCTCTTACAGTCTGCCTCTTCCAGAAGGATCATCCCCCCTCCTGTGGAGGAAGCAGCATCTGCAGGCAGCCCTGCTCACTTTAACCCCGTTGTTCTGAGTGCTGGCACTGCCATGCCCTGATCCCACAGTGACCCCAAACTGTCAGCGTTCAGGAGCACAGAATCACAGAATGATTACATGCAGGTGCTTTTATTGAAGAGCTCTGGGTGTCAGGGCTGCTCAGACTCAAATCTGACCCAACATGGTTTCGAGCTGAACATATTATATATCTCTATATTTCTATATTTCTATATTTCTATATTTCTATATTTCATATGTTATATTTCATATATTTATATTTTATGATTATTTTATCTTTTATATTTTGTAGTTATATTTTATATTTTATATTATATACATTTTTTATATTCTATCGTTATATAACTTACATATTAATTATTAAACTTACATTGTTCTATTGTAAACATTGATTTCATCCAAGCATGGATGGATTTCTCGTGATCCCCCTCAAACCCCTAACATAGTTTCTCATGATTCTTTAAACAATAATTATATCAAATCACATCTAACAATCTATCATTTATCATATACTGACTACACAGGCGCTGTTTCACATATTCTAGCAAACACAAGGCCTTGTTTGTGTCTCCTCCACATTAATTATTTCCCAGGGCTTACCTTCAATATTTTCCCAGGGCCTACTAAGCCAAACTTTCTTTCTAACTCCCCGAATTTTCTATGATTTTAAAATCTTTTACTACCAAAACCACTCACCCCTGCACTCCGGGGCAGGTCCACTCCACGCCAGGCTCTTGCCATCGTCCGAGGTGCAGTAGAGGGACTCGTCCCCCACCAGGGACAGCCCCTCTGCACAGCTGTAGGTCACCTTGGAGCCATAAGAGAACTCCCTGCCACCTCTGCCAGAGTGCTGCCCAAAGGCAATCTGGGGAGGGGGCCCACAGACTGTGGAAAAAAAGGGAATTGAGAAAGAAAGACACGTGCAGTGCAGTTAGCACCTTCAGGTGAGAACCAAAAACATTTCTGTGAAATCAGCACAAAGTTCATTTTGTGGTTGGTGTGAGGCAAATTCACAGGGAGCTGCTGCCTGGATTCTGGCCTCTTAGAGCACCCCAGAAATATCAGGATATTTCCAGTGGTGGCCTCCCCACTCCTGAAGTGTTCAAGAAACACGTGGATGTGGCACAGTGGGATTCACTCAAAGCCTGGACCTGATGATGTTGGAGGTATTTTCCAACCTCAATGATTCTAATTCCAGCTCTGGGGAGGGGACACTTGGCTGAGGTCGTGTCCCCAGGAGCAGGAGCTGCAGGCAGATCACCCACCGGTGGCAGGAGATCTCTTGTTCCCTGCGTGTCACACGTACCTTTGTCACAGAAGGGCACCTCGGGCTCCCAGCTCAGATCAGCCCCACAGGTGATGGACTCAGAGCCCCTGAGGACAAAGCCCTCCTCACAGGCCAGCCTCACCTGGGTCCCCACTGTGTAGTCACTGCTGCTTTTATAAACCTCCTTTCCATGAGGGATGTCTGGCTTTGGGCAATGTGGTTCTAGAAACAATGGGAAAGAAAGGATGTTGTGTGTTTCCAAAAAGAACTCCAGTCATGTTTTCTATGAAGAAGAGCTACCAACAAATCTGAACCATGGCAGAAAAGTGACCATGCCCCAGGTGCAGGTCTCAGGCTGCCTCTATAACCCTGAAGGGTCAGCACAGGGAATTGTCCATGCTCTAATCTGCCTGCCCTGGGAGGTGGAGCAGGTTTTTCCCTCCTGGCAAGGTTTTCCTGAGTTTTTCAAGATATTGCTGTGGTGCTGGGTCAGGAGTTGGAGCAGTATCAGTTATTTACTCATTTTCTCCTGACAGGGGAAATGCCTTGGGAACATATTCTGCTCCCCAGCCTCATGTCAGCAAAGCAGCCCCAAACACAAACCACATCCCCTTCCAGCGGGGTAAGTGTCTCCCTGGGTTCCTCAGGAACCTCCCAAGCCTCTAGAAGCTTCCAACCCACCAGCCTTGCACCCCTCCAGACACCAGCTCAGCCCTGCCAGAACCCTGCCCTTTTTCCACAGGGCCCATCTGGACCTTTTGCTGCCTGTATCTTCCACATTAACCCAGGAGAAGTACACCTGGGGCCACCTGGAGTGGGGGGAAAATTCTCCATGGCTTCTGTCATGCTCATCTCACCACTCTGTCCCACCTGGAATGCACTCTGGCACTGCCGGATCCCATTCACCATCGCTGCCACAGAGGAGGGTGATGCTGCTGCCGCGGCCTTTGAAAGCAAATCCTTCACTGCACGCCACCTCCAGCCTGTCCCCGCTCTCATAAACCTCTTTCACTTGCCATGGGTGCAAGGGCCTTCCATTTGGGATGTCTGGATCTGGGCAAGGAACTCCTGGGAAATGCCAAACATCAGCGAGGGTGAAACCACGGTAAAGCCAAGCGGGTGACGGGAAATTTGTTGTGAACACAAGGATGGACGGACAGACACATCATGATATTAAATCTGCCCCAAAAGTATCCCTGGGCGTTCCTGGGATGTGGAATGTTGGTGGTGCACCCTCAAGAGCACAATGGGTATTTTCCAGAGGTTCAAGGAGCTGGCAAATAAAGCAAAGCCAACT
Source organism: Geospiza fortis (assembly GCF_000277835.1). Classification (NCBI taxonomy): domain Eukaryota; kingdom Metazoa; phylum Chordata; class Aves; order Passeriformes; family Thraupidae; genus Geospiza; species Geospiza fortis. The sequence goes on along the minus strand of NW_005054472.1, from coordinate 733,950 downwards.
CTGCAGCTGGGGAATAAATCAAAGGAATTCCAGAGTCAGCAAAGACCACACTGGGCCCTGGAGCATCCCCCTGTCCCCCAGGCTGTCCCCACCCCACGTGCAGCTCCTTCACACACTCTGGCAGTCACAAAAGCCCCAGGCACTCACTTTCACACGGAGGTGGGGCTTCACTCCACACAAAGTCCTGCAGGCAGCTGATGTTCCAGGTGGTTAGCCCTGCTCTGAAGTGGTGGCCCTGCTGGCACTCGTAGGTGACCACGGTGTCCACAGGGAACAGGTTGCCAGCCAGCCTGGTTTTCAGAGCATTCCTCACATCTGGGGGGTCATCACAGCTGCCTGGGGGTGAGACAGCAGTTTAGGGACAGTGCTGCACCACAGAGCCTGGCATGGAGAGAATTCGGGTGAAAACCACAGGCTCACATTGTTCATTTGTTCATTCTGAGATGCATTGAATCATCCAGGTTCAGGAAGAGGAAAGAGGGAATGCAAAGGAAACAAATGAAGATATACAGATTTTTTTCCCCCTGAAGAGAGACTTTTCACAAGGGCATGGGGTGACAGGACAAGGGGGAAAGGCTTTAAGATGAAGGAGGTTGGGTTTAGATCAGATATTGGGAAGAAATTCTTCCCTATGAGGGTGATGCTCAGAGAAGCTGTGGCTGCCCCAACCCTAGAAGTGTCCAAGGAGAGGTTGGACAGGGCTTGGAGCAGCCTGGGCTAGTGAAACTTGTCCCTGACCATGGCAGGAGGTGGATGAGATGGGCTTTTAGGTCTCTCCCAACCCAAACCATTCCAGGACTATGATTTTGTACCACACAATGATTTTCACTGTTACAACAATCTGTAATTTCCAATCAAGCTGATACTCCCTGAGCAGGGGGGAGTCCCAGGGGTGCTGTCCTGGAAGAATCCCCAACCCACATTGGGCACCAACTGTAGGAATCCCCAACAAACGTTGGGCACCAGTGTAAGAATCCGTGTCTGGGTGGGCTGTTCAGGTCCAATCCAGCAGCTATGGACCCCAGCCCACACGATCTTACATGGACAGAGGCAAAAGACCAGAAATTCTCCACATGGACACCAGCATACTACATGTATTTCCAAGGTGGGAAAGAGGCCAGCTCAGGGGGTTTTAAGAGGGAAAAAGCCTGTGATAAGAGAGGGGAAGAACAAACCATGTGATATAAACTGTTCAGTGCAATATAAAGACGACTCAGTGCAAATCTCCAATCACCCAGTGCAAAACAACAACTAAATAAACTATTTAGTGCAGTACAGCACTGTCCCTGCAGACTCACTGCGCTGGCAGAGGGGCAGGGGGGGCTCCCAGAGGCCGTTGTCCCTGCAGGTGGAGGCCTCGCTGCCGCTCAGGCTGTAGCGCAGGTTGCAGTCGAACACCACCGTGTCCCCAAAGCTGTAGTCAGGCTGGTATCCACTCAGCAGCTTCCCATTCTCCACTCTTGGCTGCTCGCAGGTCACCACTGGGCCAGGGGAAGCACACAGGGAAGCAGCAGTTAGGCTCCAGACAGGAGATGTGAGGTTTATGATATTGTCCCAGATTGCAAGGCAAGGTGTATTCTGTTGCCATCTGTTAGAGGTGTGGCAGTTATCTTCTCGTAATTGGGCAGTTTTTCTTTATCTCTTCCACAATCACTCCTCCTTCTGGGGAGACATCTGCTGATAAGAGGCCATTGAATGTCCCTGCATGGCTGATAAGAGCTACAGCATCCCATTGGGAGATGTGAGCCCAGAGGGAGGAGCCAAGCTTTCCTACCTGGATAGAATCTGGAGATTCTGGAACACCAGCACGGCTTCTGCACTGGATTGCCCAGAGGAACAGCAGACGACTCTTCCCCCTGCTCTCC
>NW_005054472.1:727709-731952 GCF_000277835.1 Geospiza fortis | reverse complement strand
GCTGCCATATTTTTTGCCTGAGATCCCCTTAATTTCAAATTTATAACAGTTTGGAGGGAGGGGGTTTACATTTTCCATTTCAGGGGAGGCTCCTGCCTTCCTTAGCAGACACCTGTCTTTCCAAACTGAGACAGATACATGGGATATATGGGCTATGAGGGTTTTGAAAAAGCCCCCATCACCTTTTTGCAGAAGGGCTGAAAACGGCCAGGACAGCAGCAGAGTGACGCGGTGGGTTTGTACATCTTACCCTATGTTACAGCACAGGTTTTTAAGGCAAAGCATAAAAGGAACCCAGGGGAACAGGTTTGGGAATTCTTTGCAGCTGTTCTGTTTCACAGCAGGCGAGAGGGATCCCCTGCCCTGTGAGCACAGTAAAATCCCACTCCCACCTCCCTGCTGACACCGTGGCCGTGAGGGGCGACCCCAATTCCTGTCACAGCTGCCACACTCGGAGGGCCCCATCTGCAAGAGGTGATTCCATTCCAGCAGGATGGAGGGGAGAGGAGGTTCCAAGGGAGGAAACAGCAGAGCAGGAGCAGGCAGCAGTGCAGGGGCTGGTGCTGGGATGTGGGAGCAGCTCACCTTTGCATTCTGGAGCTGGGCTGCTCCACACACCGTTCAGGTTGTCCTTGCTTGTGCAGAAAATGGAGGCCTCTCCCAGCAAGGAGAAAGGTCTCTCTCCCTTCCTGGTCCTGTGGCACTGGTAGGTGACAGAGTCCCCATACTGAAAATGGTCCTTGTCCATCCCATTGTGCTGCCCATTTGCTATTTCTGGAGGGGGTGCACAGGGAATCGCTGTGGAAGAAGGGGAAGATCATCATGGGAATGAGAAGAAGAGGGAAAAAAAGAATTTAATAAGTTTTAAACCAAAGATCTGGCCAGAAAAAGGTGGAAACAGGCGGTAGCAGAAGGGTCAGAAATCAAAGGCAGGTCTTGAGGAACTGCACCAGCCCCAAGCTCTGGCTGGGCACTGAGAGGGTTTGGGATATCCCAGGCTCAAATGCAGCTGCATCAGTCCCAGAGAGTGAAAGAACATTTCTGCAGGAAGGGAAACACAGATTAAAAACGTCTTTCTAGGCTTCACCATGCCAAAATCCTGAGCAGATGCCACTGAGATACCAAAATCCTCAGCAGAGCAACACAACAGCCTCTTTATCCAGCCCCAGCCACATCCCAGATAATTAAAGAATAGATAATTAAGGAACTCTGCTTACCCTGACAGGTGGGAATATCTCTGTCCCATGTAAGAACCTCATTTCTGAGCACACATTCTATCTCAGAGTCTCCAATCAGTCTGTACCTGTGTGAGACAGGGGAGAGGGAATTGTCCCACAGACTCAGTCCTGATGTGTCACCCACATCACCAGCAGCAAGGTTTGGGCTCCTTTGTCAGAATTCCAGAGATCAGAAATTGGTCAGAAAGTGTCACTTTCTCAAGGACACACTGGCTTTTGACAAAAACATCTTTTTAATTTAAAAAATGACATGTTTCTAAGGAAATGCATAAACTTTGTCAACTACTTACAGCTCCGAGCTCAGTATTCACATCTTTCCTTCAAAAGGACCCTGAAACATTTGGAATGGTTTGAAAAGAGCCAAGAGGGTGAACCAGAGTTTGGGAAGAGCTGCCTCAAAGCAGGAGATTAAGACACTCACAGTCAGTCTTAAAGCTCCCAAAAGAAAACTTAAAAGGTATTCCAGTCAGGGTCTGTAATTACCTACATGGAGGAGGCTCTGACAGCAAAGGGGGGAAAAGCTTTGGAAAAGTGGCTGGAGAGGAAGAAGCCCTGTGGCCCAGGTGCTCGTGGCTTACCCAGTGTTGCAGGTGAAGTTCACTTTGGAACCAAAGGTGAACGCTCCAGGCATGACCAGTCTGCCATTGGCCAGCTCCCCAGGGTAGCTGCACGCCTTGGCTGGGGACAACAGGGCTCCAGTCAGCTCTCAGCTCAGTTTCTTGGCAGGAAAGCCAAAGAGTTGCCCAGTTCTGAGCCAGGGGATGGAGCAGAGTTCCCTCCAACCCAAAGTTATTCCCAGTGCTGGCCAGACCTGCCCCATGAGCTGGGGTTTGCAGAGACCTGTGGCACCATCTCTGCCCAGCTAAAACACCCTCCCTCTGCAGCTCAAATGCTTTTCTAGACACAGGGGCTCAAAATGCCTGAGCACAAGGACATCCTTTGAGTCAGCAGTGAAGCACAGCCAGCACCAGAGGTGATTTCAGCTCCTGCCCTCCCTGCCAGCACCCACAGGAACAAACCCAGTGCTTCCCTTCGGGTCACTCATTGCCACCATCCCCAGGGCTCACTTTGGGTTCTGCTCCAACAGAAGGAGCTGGCTGCATCAGCAATCAAAACCAAAAGCCACAGAATCCCAGAATGGTTGGGGAGGGACCCTAGAGATGATCTTGTACCAACCCAAGTGTCACTGTCATATTTTTCTGGAAAATCTCTTTGCCCAGAATTCTTCTCCTGGGAAGCTGAGAAGCCTCAGAGAAAAATGAAAACAATAATTATCTGATTTGCTTCTCTTGTGTTTTGCTGCTTTGGAATGTGATTTGGACATTGTTTACCAACAGGTGCATGTTCTGACACTTTTAGTATAGTTTTAGTATAGTATTCTTTAATATCATAAAATTGTAAATCAGCCTTCTGAGAACATGGAGTCAGATTCATTCCTTCGTCTTCCATCCGGGGACCCCGAAACTCCCACACCCACGGGCAGGGACACCCCAGACACACTCACGAATGCAGATGTCACTCGATCCACGCCACACCCCGTTCACTCCGCAGGTGAGGACGTTGGAAACGCGAGCATTTCTCACGTAGCCTGGCCTGCAGACAAACTCAACCCTGTAGCCATAGGGGAAGTGCTCGATGCCCTCCAGCCGCCGCTTGGGCTCTGCTGATGGTGATCGTGGTGGAGGGAGACAGCGACCTGGGGACACAGAGCCCTGTCACCATGACATCTTCTGAAAAATCCTCTTTGCCCAGGATTTTCTCCTGGGAAGCTGAGAAGCCTCAGAGAGGAATGAAAACAATAATTATCTGATTGCTGCTCCTGTGTTTTGCTGCTTTGGAACGTGGCTTGGACATCGTTTACCAAGAGGTGTGTGAAAAATGGGTATTTTATGACTGGCTTTTTGCAAATATTCAAATGAATATTATATGTGTTATGTTAGAAAGTTATGCTGTATTAATTTTTTTAAGTAGTGTGTTAAATATTGTTTTAGGTTATAACATAATGATAAAATAGAAACCCTGTGTTTTGCTGCTTTGGAACGTGGCTTGGACATCGTTTACCAAGAGGTGTGTGAAAAATGGGTATTTTATGACTGGCTTTTTGCAAATATTCAAATGAATATTATATGTGTTATGTTAGAAAGTTATGCTGTATTAATTTTTTTAAGTAGTGTGTTAAATATTGTTTTAGGTTATAACATAATGATAAAATAGAAACCATGTATGTGAGATATTTTTTTAAGAAAGGAATGAGGTACTCGCACCAGACAGCAGCCACAGGACACCTAAATCTTTCAGAGAAAGGGAATTTATTGCTCTCGTATCAGAAGAAATGAACTTCTTCCCACCTCATTCAGCCCTGAAGATTCAGAGGAAGAAGCTGACACTGCCCAGACAGAATCCTGTGTTTGAATGGAATTTATGCATCATGGATGAGGTGTATGAATATGCAACAGGCTGTTGTTTTTAAGGGTTAATCCTCTGTTAACATGGGTCCTTTTTCGGGCTTATGTTGCCCAGAAAAGCTACCCAGACTGTCTGTAACTCTTTCTCATATTGTCCTAATCCAAATTGTCCAAATTATTATTACTCTAATTATATTGCTATTTTTATAACCATTTTATTACTATTAAACTTTTAAAATTCTAAAAACAAGTGATTGGCGTTTTTTTCACAAGGTGAATGTTTGATTGGTTCCACGTGGATTGTTTTTAATTAATGACCAATCACAGGCAGCTGTGTCAGACTCTGAGGAGTCAGTCACGAGCTTTCATTATCATTCTTGTGAAGCCCTCTGATGTATCCTTTCCTTTCTTTAGTACAGTTTTAGTATAGTATAAGATAATAAATATAATGTAGTGTAATGTAATATATAATAATATAATGTAATATAATGTAATGTAATATAATGTAATGTAATGTAATATATAATAATATAACGTAATGTAATGTAATATATAGTAATATAACGTAATATAATGTAATATAATATAATATAATAATAT
>NW_005054472.1:706181-727699 GCF_000277835.1 Geospiza fortis | reverse complement strand
AATATAATATAATATATTATATCAGCCGTCTGAGAACATGGAGTCAGATTCTCATCTCTCACCTCGTCCTGGGGACCTCACAAACACCACAAGCCCGTGTCACAGATTGTTCTGGTTTGTTCCTCTGAGGACCCCCTCAGTGCCCCAAAGCAAAGAGAAGAGCAGCCTGTGGCTGGCAGGGATCTGACCCCTCCAGGCCCACTCCTTGCATCTCAAAGTCCAGATGAAGCATTTCTTCTCCCCACTTAGTATAAATTATTGCACTTTCTCAGCTAAGATAGTTTTGTACCTGCTTCCCGCAGAAAGAGGAAAAAAAAAAAGGCAAAGGAAGAGCTGATCACAAAGATTTACAGAGCCCTTGAAGTGCACAAGCAATGAGGAAAAGAGGATTCAAGTCTTGTAGAACCCAGGAGAAGGTTTTCCTCCAGGGGTCTCATTCCATCCTGGTGGACTCATTCACTTACTGTGGACAGTGACAATGAGAGCAGCAGCGAGGAGCGACCCAAGCACAGCTGCACAGCTCCTCTGCCTCCCCAGCTCCAAAGCTGACATGTTTATTCCTGCCTGCAGGTCCCACAGATGTCACCACATTCCCCTCCTGGCCCAGTACCTGTGAAGGGAGCAGAGGGGTATTTGGGGGTGTTTATACTCAGCTATATGCACAGGTCTGATTTCTCCACCCCTGAGCAGTTCCTACAGTCACACGAGAGGAGCAGAAGGAAGAGGAGCTGAATTTTTTTTCTGGAAATTTAGGAGTAAAATACTTTATTTGTAGTAATAAATCTCTTTGGAAGGAAATAAATTCCTAGTCAGGACAAATCCTGCTGGGGTCACCAGAAGAGCTCCCTAACAATGAATCACCCTCAGGGAGAGAACTATCCAAGCAAAAAGATCCATCAATCTGTGCAAATATTCCCTGAGTAAAGTGAATACTTCAAGCTATAAGGCTCACAGGTCAATCAAACCAAACTGCTTGACAAAATGGAATTGAAGTGCACTTTGCACTCACCTGACACCCCTAGGGAGCTGGAAGAGCCCTCTCTGTGTTATCCAGGGTCATTCATGAGCCTGAGGCCTCCCAAAGTTCCAGAATCTCCCAGTGCCTGCTTCCCTCCTGGGAATGAGCGTCCCCCTCACTGCTCCCTGTCCTAAACCCAACACTAAGCATGCCTGCTTCACTCCTCTGCCTCTCTTTCAGCCCTTGCCTCCCCTCCTGGATTAATCTGATTTAATTTCCTGGCCTGGGTGCTCCCTAAACCCAACACCTCCCATGCCTGCTTCACTCCTCTGCCTCTCTTTCAGCCCTTGCCTCCCCTCCTGGATTAATCTGATTTAATTTCCTGGCCTGGGTGCCTGCTGGAGCTGCACAGGAGCTGCAGCCCAGCCCCCAGGAGCAGCCCTTGGAGCTGCCAGGCTGGGTTTTGTCTTACCTGGGGCTGTGGAGGCAGGAGATGGAGAGCCCTGGTGTGTTCAGCACACACAGGATGGAACAGGGTCTGCTCTCTTCCAGCTCCCCAGGCAAAGGAGGAGTTTTATAGTGCCCACATGCTTAGATCTGGCCCCACAGAGAGAAACTTCAGTGCTGCAGAAATCAGAGCTGGTCCGCTGACCCATAAATCATTAACTCCTCCCGAGCAAGAAGGAAAGAGTTTATTCCTCCCACAGAACAAAACCCGACAAAACTGAATGCAACCCGAGCAGATGTTGAAATTGTTTGGTTTTTATGTGCGGAGGTGCCAAGTCTCTGAAATAATCCTTGCTGAGCTGCTCCACTGGGACCTCGGGTGCACTGAGGGGTGCCAGGGGAGCTGCTTCACCCCAGGGCAAGGCCACTTTGAGTCCATCCCCTCTTCTCAGGTTTTGTGTTGCTGGAATGGCTCCTGAGGTATTAAAAAGTCTTTTTTCCCAGCCCCAAGACTGAAGAAGTCAAGATTCCTCTGCTCTGGTTCTCAAGGTTGTTTATTTTCTGTTATCTATTCCATTCTTTCTCTGACCTGCTGAGATCTGCCCAGCAGGTTGGTTCGAGGCACACTGACCACCTTTGGGGTGGTATTGGCTTTTTATACTAAAAACTACATGTACATTATTTAAAATAATTTTCCAATACCTATCACCTATGCTAGACAGTCTGTCTCTGAACCAATCCAGAGGTGTCACCATCCCAGCAGAAGATGGAGGACAAGAAGAAGAAGAAGGAGAAGGACAGGACATACCGAGATTCTTCCACCTTGCCTCTTGAATCCCCATTCTAAAAACCCCAAAATTCTACTTTTCCACCCTGTGACAAATTCACTATCATTCTATCCAAACCCTTGCGGCTTGTAACTCCTCACACAAAGTTGGTAATCGTTTCCACGGTTTAAAATCAAAGGCACAGGTGTTTTTACTCCGTGCCAAGGTCTCTGAGCACCTTGCCAGGGTCTTGAGCCATCCAGAGGAATGTCCTGTTCTGACACCCTCAGATCTCAGGAAGCCATGGTCCAAAGGGGTTCAGAGAGCATTCCAAAGGGGTTCAGAGAGCATTCCAAAGGGGGTTCAGAGAGCATTCCAAAGGGGGTTCAGAGAGCATTCCAAAGGGGGTTCAGAGAGCATTCCAAAGGGGGTTCAGAGAGCATTCCAAAGGGGGGTTCAGAGAGCATTCCAAAGGGGTTCAGAGAGCATTCCAAAGGGGTTTCTCCAGCCAGCCCCACCCAGTGCCATGGAGCAGCTCCAGCTGGAACTCAGCAGCGCAGGAGGGCACCGGGAGCATCGCTCGGAGCTGAACACGCAGAGAATTCCAGAATGGTTTGCTTGGAAAGGACCTTTTAAAGCTCAGTTCCATGGAGACCCTGAGATCCTGACCTCCAGGAAAAACACCCTTCAGGGTGAGGAGAGAAGGGGAACAGCAGTAGGGTTTAAGAGCCCCCATTTTGAACTCAGATTCCCAAACCAGAGGACACCTGCCCACCCCTGCAGCCTCTCTTCCTCCAAACACATCCCAGAGACTCCCTGAGCTCCTGAGAAAACCAGCACCCAGTGGAGAGTTAGAGCAAACAATGGAAAAGAACAAACGACATTATCTGTGTTTTTTTAAGTCTCTTTATTGTAAATAAACACTGACAGATATTTATGCTCAAGTGCACAGAGCACACAACGCACAGCACGAGCTGACAGACACTGCAGCTTTTAAACCTAAAAAAAAAAACAAAACCAAACCACTTAGAAGGCAGCAGAACAGTAAAGTTCACAAGCAGCTGGGTGAGATCCCTCTGACCAAACACTCCAGGCAGAGCTGCAGTGCAAACAGAGCACGGGGACAGCACGGGGACAGCAGGGGTGGCACTGGCACTGCTCACCCTCAGAGGGGCACAGGGAGAGCCTTGGGGACACCCCCAGGGCAGGTGGCCCTGGCCAGGCTGGTGCTGGTGCCTCTCCTCCCTCAGCTGCCCCTTGGCAGCCAGGCCAGGCTGGGTTTCAGTGTCACCCACCCGAGCTGCCGGGGAGGGGACACCTGGCAGAGGTGACAGCTCTGAGCTCACAGCCAGTGCACACAGAGCAGCCAGCCAGGCTGGCTTGAACTCTTTTCCCCCATTTTGCAGTTTTTCCCAGAGATAAGAGCAGTTTTTTAGCCCCTGTGCTCCTTTTTCTCTGCAGTGACACACAGAAGGGCAGGCAGGTCCCACTGAAGGTGACAGCAGCCAGCTCCACCTGTGCTGCTTGAAACAGAGGCACAGAAAATCAGGGGGTCACAAAACCCCCCCAGTCCTGGGGGAATGCTCAGGAAGGTGCCAGGCTCACCTCCACACCTCCAAATTTACATTTTTTTACAAATTTACCTCCAAACCCACCCAGCCCGCAGCACTGACCCCACTGACAGCACGAGCTGCTGCTGAGCTGTTCCACCAAAAAACATCTCAAAAAAAAGCCTCGTTGTGCAAGCTCTGTTTGTTCTGGGGTGTTTGCAGGCCCAGTGCCAAGGGAATCAGGTGGTTTCAAGGAAATCCTTGGCACAGGGAGCTTCCAGGAGATGCCCATGGCATCACCCCAGCCCTGCAGCCCCTCAGGGCAATGATCTGCTCCCAGATCTGCTGCTCTGCTCCAGGTATGTTTGCTTTAAACCATTTCAAGGCTAAGAACGCAGGAGGAAAAAGCTTTAATGAAAGCACTGAGGCACAAACACTGCAGAGAAAGATGAAATTCCACCCCACAGCCCCAAAAGGAGCCACTGACCCAAACTGCAGAACACCAGATTTTCAGCAGTGATTAACAAAAAAAAAGTCACGACCACCAACAACAAATCAACAGCGACATTCACAAATCCCAGCAGGTAAAAATATAGATTTTTTTTCTTTTTTTGTCTCCTTACAATCATTTACTGCTCAGTGATATGAACATCCTGAACTCTTCAGCAAGTTATCCCAGCATTTTTGTGTGTAAACATCCTACAGTACATTTTCCACTCCTTTTTCCAGAGCAGGAGGGGTTTGGTCAGAGCAGCCAGCCTGACAAGGACGGGTTTGTGCGTTCACAGCACTTTGGAGTGTGACAGTCAGGACTGCCATGGACAGGCTCTAAATCTCTTCCTTCAACATTTCTTTTTTTTTTTTTTTCCTTTTTCTGGTTTATTTCTAAGCATAAAAACATTTAAAACCCAAAACCAGACCTGGAGGGGAAAACCCTGAGGAGAAAAACGAATAAAAACTCAATTTCTCACCAGCAAATTTCACCCCTCTGTGGCACAACTGCTTTAGATCAACACATTTTTCTGCTCCTCAGAAATCCTGAGGGGTCCAGATTTGTGCCTTGGTCCTCTCTATCACAGTTTTATCAAATTACAACTCTGGGAGTGTTTAAAACAACCAAGTTTGAGCTCAAAACGCCCAGGTTAAGCCTCAAGCTCTGGGGTTGCTGAGCTCCTCCACAACCAGGGCTTATTTTCCCTGCTGTGGGTACATCCAACATTTATTTACACGTTTAAAATAAGCAATTCCTGAGGCCCAGAATTGCTCAGATAAATCCTGGAGTCACCTGAGAACAGCAGGTCCAGAACAGCCTCCTGCTCTGGACCCAAATGTTCCTTTCTTCACCCAACCTGAGGGTCCTGCCCTTATTGCAAGAACAGCTGGAGTGGGGTAAAACGGAGTTTGGCAAAATGCAAGTCAAGACTGGTGGGAGAGAACTGAAAATTTGGGCTTTGGTGGGGATTTAAAGAAGGATTGAAGTCAAGACATGGGCACATAGAGCTGCACCACCTATGCTCCAAACTCTACAACAGCTTAAAACTATGAAAGGCAGCATTGGGAACATTCACAGCTTATTCAGAGGCAAGTTAAAAGCTTGTTGTGGGCCTAAAAATTTGGCGTAAAATAAAGGAAACTGGTAAAAAAAACCTTGTGCTTCCTGCAAACCCTGCCCAGGAGCCCTGCTGGTCCCAGCCACGCTCCCATTTTCTGGGGTAAATGCATAAAAACACCCCAAAAATGCAGGAAAAATGAGCGAGAGGATGGAGTTTAGGTAGGGAGGAGAAGCTAAAATAGGGCTTGAGGTGGGATTTAAAGCACTGGGAGCTGTGCTGCTCCCAGAGAGGGGCAGGAGGGTTTATCCCATCTGTCCCTCCCATGGGATGGATGTGCTGACCTGGGTGTCAGATCCAAGCAAAACCTGGAACAAACATCCAAGCAGAAACTGGCTCAGACTGGGGGATTCACACCAGCACTCAAGGAGGGAAAGTCAAACCCTACCAGGAGCTCCCTGGACGGCTGAAAACCAGAAAAAAAATTGAGTCTGAACTTGGAAATAACTTGGAAATGGAGAAATAAAACCTCGGGGATTCGGCCTGGAAATGCCTTTTCCAAAGAAAAGCTGCCTCAGCGAGTGAAAACATGATTATTTTGTCCTCCCACTGTGGTTAATTTTGGCACCTGGCCAGGAGGAAAGGCGTGGGACACGATTTCAACACCCGGGGATGCGTTGGCTTAGGAGCACTAAAAGCAGCTTGGAAAATCTCCACAGGAAATCTTCTCCAGCCCCATGGAGAGACATTGCAGCATTTGGAAAGAAAAAGACGCAGACAGGCTCTAAAATCACAGTTCAAGGCAAGTACTGGCCAGGGTGGCTCACGGTGCCCCAGGGATGCTCCAGTCCCGGCTCCTCCTGGTGCTGGAATTCCCAGCTGGATCCAAGGGGAAAGCAGGAGCTCCTACACTCCTAAAGTGGCCATTTTCTGCAGGGAAAAGAGAAACAGGAGAGGTCACAGCAAGGAAGGCAGGAGGGGGTAAAGCAGGAGGCAGCTCAGCTCATGGAGAGGTGAGTCCAGCTCCATGGAGCTGCTGCCCAAGGCAGGAACCACCTGAGGATTTGCTTCATCCCTTCCATCCAAGGATTTGCTTCATCCCTTCCATCCAAGCACACAAATGTGGGAAATGTGTGTAGTGGGACCCACGAGGGGTAGTTTTAGATTTTTGGCTTTAAGGCATCTACAGCATGGTGTGGCAAAAAGCTGATAGGCCAAGAAATGCTTACAGCATATTGTAATTAGGAAATAATTGGCTCCTGATTGTGATGGTGTGAATTCTTCAAATGAGACTGCAAATGGAATAAAAGTTTTTAAACACCTCTCAGCTGCCTCATCTCTAGGTCAGGAAAAGGTATTGTCTGACACACAAAGACCTGTTTCATTCTTTACATCACCCTTCAGTGTCACCCTGAGTTTTTAAGATTTTCTAAGCCTTCTGATGTTTACATTCTTGTAACAAGCTTTCTCACACACTTTCTGTAAATAACTCATTGTTTTACATTCTTTTATGGAGGAGGAGAAATTTGATGGGCTGTTGGTTTGTCCAGTGTCATTGGAGAGGTGGCACTGTCACCCTCCAATCCAGGGGCACTTTTGGAAATCTATAAATGTTGGAGTCAGAAAAATAAACGTCCCTTTTCTTCACCTTGAGAGCAGCAGTGTGTGTGCTCGTGTTGTTTCATGTCCTACAGTGACACTCCAGCCTCCTGCCAAACCCTGAAGGGTTTTCCCACCTCAGCCTGAGCCCACACAGCTCAGAGAGGTGGGGAAGCTCAGGAGGAAGGAGGCAGGTTGGTTACTCAGGCTTGCTCACTTTAATTTACCTTCTCCATGGGGAATCCCACTGCCAGAACCACCCAAGAACCATCACGGTGACCACCTTGCAAATTAACCACAATAAATACTTAGAGCTTTGATAAACCTCCTTCCTCTGCCTCACTCAGGGCCCAACAGACACCAGGAACACACTCAGACAGTGAAAATCAAAGGTAAATCCGCGATCCAGTGACTCCTACAAAATCCCTAGGAGCAGCAATGTCACCACACCCTGTCCTGGGGACCCTGCCCTGCTCAGCACCAGGAGCCACCCCATGTCCTGCTCCAGGGATGGAGCAAGCTGGGCTGAAACCACAATTTCCAGCAGCCAGCACAAGCACAAGCCCAGTTGGAGCCCCTGGATCAGCAGGCTCAGCCCCCACTGAGGTCCCCCCAAAAATCTCAGGTTTTATCCAGCACAAGATTCCTTCTGCTCCATGGGTCTGTCTTTGCCCAGAGTGGTTTCCATGCAACGGGAATCAAGAGAAATCCAACTTACTAACCCCAAAGAGAGCACACCCAAGCTGCTTGCAGTGGTACTCAGAGGCAAGCATTTCCCTCTGGAGGCTGCAAAGGAAACAGAGAAGCACAGCAGGGCTCATAGTGCATCTTAGAGAGACTGAAATAGGAAAAGCAGCAAAGCACATGAGGGAGGAGTGAAGCAGCCCCAACATTTCCTGTGAGCCCAGGGCAGGGTTGTGTTGCAGCAGGAGGCAGGGACAGCACTTGGCTGCATAAAAAACTGGGACAAAGAGGGTATTTGTAACTTTTCCAATCAGGTTTTAGCCCAGAAGCAAAATCCTATCCAGAATTAACCCCGCTGCCAAAACCCCGTGGCACTGATGGAAACCTGCCTGCGTGGAGCCCCACTCTGAAAGACTGGCACCACAATTCCAGTTGGATGGGGGGATTTGACTCTTTGGGGTTGGTTTTGAAGGAAGATTCTCATCTCTTCCCTTGCTGGGGCTGCCTGCAAATTCAACAGAGGACCCCGGGTGATGTTGGGGAGGGGGAGCAGAGGGATGGTACCACCTGGACAGTGACTTCAAGCTGTGGCTGCTCAGCAATTCCAGTTGGATAGGGGAATTTCGATGCTTTGGGGTTGGTTTTGAACGGGTTTTTCAGTTGTGTTGTTTTTTTTTTTCCTTAATTCAATTCAGGCTGGATAATTTCCATGCAGAAACAGAGACCCTGCTCAAGATCCTGGGTCTGGATTTCGGGCAATGGTGGGGAGGGGAAGCAGAGGGATGGTACCACCTGGACAGTGCCTTCCAGCTGTGGCTGCTCAGCCCCTTCTTGACCTTCCAGGGATGGGAAAGGCCCTCGAGCTTCCAGGGATGGGAGAGGCCCCAGCAGGTGGAGGGGTTTGCTGCCCAGGCTGTGGTGCCGCGGGCGCTTTACGGTGTCGGCGCCGGCCCGCGGGGTAAAGCTGTTCCTCCTCATCCTCACAGGGCTCTGCCTGCTCAAATTCAACAGAGGACCCCGGGTGATGTTGGGGAGGGGGAGCAGAGGGATGGTACCACCTGGACAGTGACTTCAAGCTGTGGCTGCTCAGCAATTCCAGTTGGATAGGGGAATTTTGATGTTTTGGGGTTGGTTTTGAAGGGGTTTTTCAGTTGTGTTGTTTTTTTTTTCCTTAATTCAATTCAGGCTGGATAATTTCCATGCAGAAACAGAGACCCTGCTCAAGATCCTGGGTCTGGATTTCGGGCAATGGTGGGGAGGGGAAGCAGAGGGATGGTACCACCTGGACAGTGCCTTCCAGCTGTGGCTGCTCAGCCCCTTCTTGACCTTCCAGGGATGGGAAAGGCCCTCGAGCTTCCAGGGATGGGAGAGGCCCCAGCAGGTGGAGGGGTTTGCTGCCCAGGCTGTGGTGCCGCGGGCGCTTTACGGTGTCGGCGCCGGCCCGCGGGGTAAAGCTGTTCCTCCTCATCCTCACAGGGCTCTGCCTGCTGGGGAGGTCGTGCTGATCCCACACAGAGGGAATCACCAGGAATGAAAAGGGGGAACCAGAGTTTAAAGCCACGTCACACACCTCCAGCAGCCCACCCTGAGGGACCCCGCACCGGGCTGGGCCTTCCCCAGCTCTGCAGCAGCTTGGGAAACAACTTCATCCATCCTGGGGACAACTGGAAAGTGATTTTTCAGCAGTTTTACTTCCCTTTGGGACTTTTGTTTTGCTTAGGTGGCTCTGTTTGGGTGCTGGGGTTTTTTTCTTGGTTTTTTTTTTTGTTTGTTTTTCTTTCTCTCTGCACGAAGAATTTAAGTGAAAAAAAATAAGCAAATGGAAAACTCTCCCTTCTTCCTGTTTGTTCTGCCCCAAAGCAAAGCAAAGAACAGAAGCAGCCTCCAAGTGGGCAGCAATGATTTCCATGCAGGGGTCACAGAGAAGTTGGAAAAGTGATAAATCCCAGAGTGGCTGGGGTTGGAAGAACCTTTAAACATCATTAATCCAACCCCTTGTGAGCAGGGACATGTTGGAAACCACGAGGATCCACACAAATCATGCCCCATGTCCTCAGTTTGGCATTTGACAGCTCCACAGAGCCTCCAGGCACAGCTGCAGGTTCCCAATTTCCCCAGTCCCTCAGCACAAAAGAATAACCAGGTCCCAGCCCAAGGGATCTTCATAAACTACAACAAAAAGCCTGAATGGATAAAACCTAAAATCAGACGCATTCAGAGTTCCTGCGAGCCAGCAGAGCTGGTTTGTGCTCTCTAATTGGGGGAATTAATTAGAGGCAATCACTGAGGCTTTCCCTATAGTCCCTTTGGAAAACGGGGTTTGCAAAATCAAGGCCCTCAGAGATCTCCCCCAGATTTTTGAGGTGGTTACAAGGTGGATTTAAATAGCAATTTAAACAACGGCAGCAGTAATTTAAACAATGGCAGAGAGAGGATTTCGGAAAGAGAAAACTCATCAAGACAAAGAGAAAAATCCACTTTAACCCTTTTGCCAAGTCTTTTTGAAATTACCAGTAAGCATCAGCAACAAACACTGCATTGAAAACTGAGAACAAAACCTGGAGTTTAAAATCTATGCCCTAAATTTGCTCATTTCTGCTCCCTATAACAGCTCTGAAAAATAACCTCCCTGGCCTGGGAAGCACCAATGCACCTTAAAATTAATTCTGCTTTTGGGGGTTATTTCTGAAGAGAATCCTTCTGCTCACTGAATGGCACCAGGCAGCTTGAGCAAGTGTTTAAGAGGGTTTGTGACTTATTTTGGAAAAGGTGGAGCCAGAGGGGTGCAGCAAAACTTACTGAGTTCAGGGAGGGCTTTTCCCGGTGGGTGTTCACTGCTTCCACATCCATGGTAATTGTCTCCACTTTGCAGCCTTCACCCAAGAGAAAGAGAGGTTTATGTGAGTAATTTATTTAAAAAACAGCAGGGAAAATGAATAGGAATAAATCTCTTTCTTTATAAAAATACCCCAGCTCATAAATCCACAGTCCAGCCCACGAACAGAACTTCACACTTGGTGGTTTTTAAAAAGTGTGAGAGCACAGCCCTGAGTTGTTTGGGCTGCACAGAAAAGCCAATTTTAACTGACTGCACCCCAAGTTTGGAGGCACAGCCTTCCTCAGCCACAGGGAAAATCCAATTGTTTAAAAGAGAGGCCAGGGGAGAAGACCCTGCACCTCCACATCTGCTCCCCACCCCTCCAGAACCCTTTTCTATGTTAACTTTTTGTATATTAACCAGGAAATAACCTCTTTATGTATTACCAAAGCTTTTAGAGCATGGCCAGGTGCTGCCACACACGGACCCAAACCTGCCCATAACATCCCCACACACAAACCAGGAGAGGAATTCAAATTAAAACTGAAAATAAAGCAGTTATTTACCGTAGGCAACAGGTGTGAGCTTGAAAATGGTGTGGAGGGGGCAGCGCAGGTAGGGCAGCTCATCTAGGGCACAAAAAGATGTTCTGGGGTCACCTGGGATGCCACAGCCTCCCTGTCCCCTCCCCAGCCCCACAGCAGCACTGGGATGTCCCTGCCCACCACAGAGGGGTCAAACTAAACCCTTTTAAGGGTCTTTTTAACCCAAACCATTCTGGGATAGAATGGGAATTGTGCTGGGAATGGGAACCTGTGGATGGCACACAGATTAAACCATTTTAAGGGTCTTTTTAACCCAAACCATTCCAGGATTGAATGGGAATTGTCCTGTGAGTGAGAGCCTGTGGATGGCACCCAGATTAAACCCTTTTAAGGGTCTTTTTAACCCAAACCATTCTGGGGTTTAATGGGAATTGTGCTGGGAATGGGAACCTGTGGATGGCACACAGATTAAACCCTTTCAAGGGTCTTTTTAACCCAAATAATTCCAAGATTGAATGGGAATTGTCCTGTGAGTGAAAGCCTGTGGATGGCACCCAGATTAAACCCTTTCAAGGGTCTTTTTAACCCAAACCATTCCGGGATTGAATGGGAATTGTGCTGGGAGTGGGAGCCTGTGGACGGCACCCAGACAGTCACTCAGGACAGCAGTGACACACAGAAAATCAAATACAGGAGCTGGGAATGAGAGTGGAGGCCAGGCTGGCTGGGCCTGCTGGCTCAGGGGTTGGATCCCACCCTCTAAAGGGGCTTTTCCAACCCAAATAATTCCATAATTCCATTTCCAGCGCACAGAACCAGCCAGAGGAAACCTCTCCAGTGGCACACGGCTGGGAAAGCACCTCAGCTGCCATGGGCCCACAGGAGATTTATTCAGAGCTGTATTTGGAAGTTTATCAAGTTTTTTACAAGTTTATTAATGTCATTAAAAGTTTTATGAAGCTCTAGTGCCACTCACTGGAGCTTGCAGGAGACTGGAACCTTCCAGGTGTGTGTGCTGTGCAAGAAATCAGCATTTCCCTGGGATGGAGCACTCCTGCCACCCCTTCCAGGCCACTGAGGCTCTTTAATTCATCAGAAAATGATGAATTTTAATTTTTCTTTACATTAAAAACCAGTCCTTTATACATTCTGTAAAGCACTGCTAAAACAGCTCCAGAAACAACATCTGGGCAGCAAAACAGCAGCACATCCCTGGGGAGCTCCTTGCACTGCTGCAATTCAGGGGTTAAAGCACTGCTGAAACACTTCCTTTCCTCCTTATTTAAACAGCTTGTTAAAAAACCCCACCTTGAAAAAATAAAAACAAAATAAAATAAAACAGAAATAAAATAAAAATAAAATTAAATTAAAATAAAATTCAATTAAAATTAAAATAAAATAAAAATAAAAAATAAAATAAAAAATAAAATAAAAAATAAAATAAAAAATAAAATAAAAAATAAAATAAAAAATAAAATAAAAAATAAAATAAAAAATAAAATAAAAAATAAAATAAAAAATAAAATAAAAAATAAAATAAAAAATAAAATAAAAAATAAAATAAAAAATAAAATAAAAAATAAAATAAAAAATAAAATAAAAAATAAAATAAAAAATAAAATAAAAAATAAAATAAAAAATAAAATAAAAAATAAAATAAAAAATAAAATAAAAAATAAAATAAAAAATAAAATAAAAAATAAAATAAAAAATAAAATAAAAAATAAAATAAAAAATAAAATAAAAAATAAAATAAAAAATAAAATAAAAAATAAAATAAAAAATAAAATAAAAAATAAAATAAAAAATAAAATAAAAAATAAAATAAAAAATAAAATAAAAAATAAAATAAAAAATAAAATAAAAAATAAAATAAAAAATAAAATAAAAAATAAAATAAAAAATAAAATAAAAAATAAAATAAAAAATAAAATAAAAAATAAAATAAAAAATAAAATAAAAAATAAAATAAAAAATAAAATAAAAAATAAAATAAAAAATAAAATAAAAAATAAAATAAAAAATAAAATAAAAAATAAAATAAAAAATAAAATAAAAAATAAAATAAAAAATAAAATAAAAAATAAAATAAAAAATAAAATAAAAAATAAAATAAAAAATAAAATAAAAAATAAAATAAAAAATAAAATAAAAAATAAAATAAAAAATAAAATTTAAAAAAAAAATCCACCCAAGTCATTGCAAACCACCCTCCCAAAAACCCCCATGAGGGGAAGCAGGGAGAGGAACCATCCCTTTATTTTTGTACCTGCACTCTTGTCAAGAAAATAAGCCAGGAGGCACCTCATAACTGCCTGGTGGGAGATAACCAGGACATTTCCTTGCCTTTCCAGCTCCATAATTACTGGCTCCAGGCGCTGCACCAAGTCCTGGTAGGACTGGAAAACCAAACAGGAATTGGTCAAGGGGTTGTGTAAACACAGGGTTAAACAGAGGTGGCAATTAACACAGTCACATTCAGGGAAATATCAGTTAAAGCAGCAGAAAGTTCAAGGAGGTTATGGGTGGTGTGGTAAAAATAGGAAAAAAAAGCCAAAAAAAGGCAACAGCAGAAAGTGAAATTCAGTGTCAGAAGCCTCAGACCGTGGGAGGGTTCAGATTACTGGGAACTCAATGAGTGCAGTCAGGGAAAAATCCAAATAAAATAGCAAATGATTCATTTAAACAGGTTGTGAAGTAAAGCCAGAAATGACTCCAGGCCACACCCAGGATAATTTTGTTTCCCAGGTGGTTTCTCAGTGACAATTCTGGGATGCAGAACCCCTTGGTGGTGTCTGAGGGCAGTACCCAGCAAGTGGCCAAATGAATGGACTGAAAAGCATCATCTGCCCACCCCAATGGGGGAAATCAAGAAACACTTCCCCCAAAAGACAACTGGGATCCAAACGTTTTCATTAGGATGAAAATTTGCAATTTCGCATACAAATCTTGGCAGAATAACTTCAAATTGAGTCGGTTTTAAGCCCAACCCCCCACATAAACGTTTGTTTCACTGCACTGTGTGTTGTTGTTGTTTTTTAGGGTCCTCACCTCCCCTCCAGGGTAACGATAAAGATATTTCTCCTGATCCCTCATGGCAAACTCCTCTGGATACTTGGCTTCGATCTCTGCATAGGTCATTTCTTCACAGACCCCCTGAGGGAAGGAAAAACTGCTTAGCACAAACCTCCTTTCATCAGAGGGCCAACAGGGAGGGAAGGAAAAGCAGAGGCTGAGGTCGAGATCCTTTTTTTGGCATGGAAATTTTAGGTGTTGCAAGTGACCCAGCCCTGCCCCCTGCGCGGGTGCCAGGCTGGTTTGAAGAGGCTGGGCTTTGGTTTTATCTCAAAACCAAAAAAAAAGATTACACCCCTGGTGTTTGCCAGGGATGAAAAATGAGCCCTCACTTCCCCAGCAACCACCCTGCAATTTGCTGAGAGAATCAGAGTGGGAGCAGCAACCTTTGGCCAGGCAGGAGGGTGTGACAGATGTCTGGGATGTTCAGTGTTCTTTTCCTCCTCCACACCACCTGGAATGTCCCCAGCAAGACCTGGCAGCTCTCAACACCCTCAGCCCTCTAAAAACCACCCCAAACCCCATCCTGGAAGGGTGAAATCTGTGATACAAAAACATGGCTGTAAATCAACAGAAATTGTGGGGGTTTTGTTTGTTTTTTCTGCTTTTGTTGGGGTTAAGATTGAAGGCACCTGAGATGTTTAGACTTAGGTGTTTATTGTTTCTTATCAGTGCTACAGCCTCACAGCCATGAGTTCCGTAGTCTTTTATTAGGAAGGTATAAAATGGTAAATTATTTTTTGTTCTAAGGTTTTTTAAGGCTAAATTATTTAATTAAGAAATGATACCTAGATGATTTTACTTTTTAACCAAAGAACTGACCTCTCAAAGCCCACAGTGTGGACTTTCCTGTTTAATTATAAAACACCACCCAAACCCATGGAGAAGAAGGTGAAGAAGAAGGTGAAGAACAACAACCTGTCTCTGCCCTAAAAACCTCCATCTTGCTTCATATTTATTATTATATTCTAAAACCCCAAACTCTAAGTTTTCCACCCTGTAACATTACACACTTCTAAACAACTCCACACCCATAATCCCAGTGCTGTTTATCAATTTTGGAAACCTTCTCCACAGGTCAAATGCAGTGCTCTGCACAGAAAATTAAAAATTCTCAGCATCCAGAGTTCCAACATAAATCAGCTGTGTTTATGGTGATTAATTTGGTTTTAAACATTATTCCCCACTCAAACCCATGAAGAAGAAGGAAGAAGGTAAATAACAACCTGTCTCTGCCCTAAAACCTCCATCTTCCTTCATATTTATTACTGAACTTTAAGTTTAGTACTTTAAATTTTAAAGTACTAAAACTTTAAGTTTTAAAACTTTAAGTTTTCTACTCTGACATTCCACACTTCTAACCAACTCCACACCCATAATCCCAGTGCTGTTAATGAATTTTGGAAACCTTCTCCACAGGTCAAATGCAGTGCTCTGCACAGAAAACTGAAAATTCTCACCATCCATGGTTCCAACACAAATCAACTGGGTTTATGGTGACTGATTTGGTTTTAAACATTACTCCCCACGTAGAAAAGCTGAGGTTTTTAAGCAGCCTCTCACTCACAGCATCAATCTCATTGAGGATCTTCCACTGCTCGTAGAGCACCCCCAGGCACTCTGCTGTCTGGATTGTCCTCTTCAGCTGGCTCGTCCACACCTTCAGGTCCACGATCTCCTGCTCCTCAATGAACTTCTTCAGAGCCTGGGAAAACTGGGGAGAAAAGCCCCAGGGAGGTTAGGAGGAGGGTGATGCCTTTTTGGGCTCCCTAAAAACACAGGCCAGACTAAATTAAGGGAATAAAAAGCAGGTATATTTATTGGAGATAAATATTCAGGTGTATTTAGGGCAGAAAAAGTCCCCCAAGGGATACACCCAAAAATGGACTATAGGCCACAGGTTTTCACACTTTTATAAATTTAGTCTATTTGCATGTTGGGGGTTAATCCTCTAATTACAGCTTCAAGTAACTTATCCTCAGATAATGAAGTAATTTAATGAAGTTTGCTCCCCACAACTCACTTTTGTTCACATCTCTTGGCCCTGAGGCAGTGAGGTGTCCTTCACTGCCAGGCCTGGAGAGGAATTGTTGTGTCTGCCCAAAATGGGGAAGCAGCAGCTCCCACTGTGTGTGGAGTTTGGAGTTATGCACTAAAGAACTGCAGGATTACAAATATATTAAATACAAAAAAGCTAAAATCCTAAGGCATTGAGGGGACAGGGGAACTGAAGCTTCTCAGAGCATCCTTGGGGGATGTGGAGCCCTGATGCCTTCAGATTTTAACCTTTATGATTTATTTTAACTTTTATAATTTTCAAATCCTGTACTGCCTTTGTGCCTAACTAAACTCTGTATAAAGGAGGCTAACTACCATCCTCACATTTTGGTCAGGCAAAACAATCCCTCTGGGCTTGGAACTCAAGGAGAAAAGTATAAACAAAAGTGAACTGGGGGTATCTGACTTCATTACCTGGAGCTGTAATTGCAGAATTAACCCCTGATACGCAAATGGACCCAACTTATTTCAGTCTGAAAAACTCATGGCCATAATTTCATCTTGGTGCAGCCTCTGGGAGGCTTCTGACTGCCCAAGGTGTATCTGTTTAGGCCTTTAATAAATACCTACTCTTATTCTCTTAGTCTTGTCCAGCCCCTGTGATGCTTAGAGAGGCTGATCTGGAACAGAGTCAAAAGAATAAAGTTAAAAGAATAAAATTTATTGAAAAGCCTTTAAAGGATACACCTTGGGCAGTACAAGAGCCTGGCCAGGGCTACACCCAGGATGGATCCCAGTCATGAGTTTTTACACTTTTATAAGTTTTGGTCCATTTCCATATTGGGTTAATTGTCCAATTACAGCTTCAGGTCATCAAATCCCATCCTCCTGGTCTGCTCCCCTCAATTCACCATTGTTTATGCTTTTTGATTCTCCAGCTGGAAAAGGATTCTTTTGTCTAACTACCCTGTTTGAAAACCAGATACAGTTTATATCAGAATACATTTTCAATAAGGTATTGCTTATGTTCTAGTGTTATTATTTCCAACATTTCTGTTTTCCTTTTTCAACTGTACTTTGGAGCATTTTCTGATTCTACTGGACTGCATTTTTCAGTTGAGTCTTATTTTGAAAGTGTAAGTTATGTAAGGCTTCAGAAAGGAATGTTGGGGGATCAGCCTGGCCAAGGAAGAGGAAATTTGCTGCAATAATTTTAAAGACTGAAAACGTGATGCATACATAGTGAAATCCAATGCAGATGATTCTGCAGTGATTAGGACAGAATATGAAGGAGATACTGCTGTAGAGAGGAAAGGATAGATGATAAAAGTGTTGAGAAAAGGTCAGGAATTCTAAAGGAATTGAATATGTCAGGCAGCACTGAGAGAACAAGAGGACACACTCTTAAGCTGCACCAAGGGAAATTTAGGTTGGATGTCAGGAAAAAGTTTTTTACAGAAAGAGTGATAAAGTTCTGGAATGGGCTGCCTGGGGAGGTGGTGGAGTCACCATCCCTGGGTGTTCAAAAAAAGACTGGATGTGGCACTGGGTGCCATGGTTAGGGCTGGGTTGGACTCAATGATCTTAAAGGTCTCTTCCAACCTGGTGATTCTGTGATTCTATGAAGAGAACTTACTAACACTTTATGGTGCTGTTCACAGGGGTCTCAGGAAGAGGGAAGAGACGAGGATCTGCCTCCATGTTTCAGAAGGCTTGATTCATTATTTTATGATATTATATTAAAACTATACTAAAAGAATAGAAGAAAGGATTTCATCAGAAGGCTTGCAAACAAAGGAAAAGAATGGAATGAATAAAAAATTCCTGGCTGACCAGAGAGAGACCCAGCTGGACTGTGATTGGCCATTAATTAGCAACAACCACATGAGACCAATCACAGCTGCACCTGTTGCATTCCACAGCAGCAGATAATCATTGTTTAAATTTTCTTCCTGAGGCCTCTCAGCTTCTCAGGAGAAAAAATCCTAAGGAAAGGATTTTTCATAAAAGACGTCTGTGAGACAACACTTCACACAAAGCTCAGAGTCCCACACTGAGCCAGCACAGAATCTAAGAAACCCAAAAGCTAAAACTTAAGGGTAACCACTCCAAGGCATCAGCCCTGACTCCCACATACCTGCTTGCCCCGGGGTGACAGCCCAGAGTCCCCTCCAATCCTGCCCAGGAGGTTGTACTCGCTCTCCCCGTGGCGGCACAGGTAGATGGTGCGTGGCTGGACGTGGATGTTCATCAGGTAATAGACAATTTTACTCTGGATGTAGTCCTGCACTCGGTTCACCAGTAACCGCTGGCCCACGTTGATCACTTTAATGAAGGAGAGATCTCTGCAGTGGATATAAAATAAAAACACCCACATGGTCGTTTGTTTGAAGTAATAGACAATTTTACTCTGGATGTAGCCCTGTGTGACCGTGCTCACAGGGGTCCCAGGATGAGGGAAGAGACGAGGATCTGACTCCATGTTTCAGAAGGCTTGATTTATTATTTTATGATATATATTATATTAAAACTATACTAAAAGAATAGAAGAAAGGATTTCATCAGAAGGCTAGCTAAGAATAGAAAAAGAAGGAATGATAACAAAGGTTTGTGGCTCGGACTCTCTGTCTGAGCCAGCTGACTGTGATTGGCCATTAACTAGAAACAACCACATGAGACCAATCACAGATGCACCCGTTGCATTCCACAGCAGCAGATAACCATTGTTTATATTTTGTTCCCGAGGCCTCTCAGCTTCTCAGGAGGAAAAATCCTAAGGAAAGGATTTTTCATACAACACGTCTGTGACAGTCCTGCACTCGGTTCACCAGGAACCACTGCCCCACGTTGATCACTTTAATGAAGGAGAGATCTCTGGAGTGGATATAAAATAAAAACACACACATGGGTGGTTTGAAAAATGAGGCACGAGCACCTGGTGTCACCCAGCTACTGCTTCTCTAGGAAAGGCTCTGAACTGCTGGGCTTAAAAATCCTGCCCTGGGTGGGCACCCCTGCATCCCTGGAAGTCCCCAGGGCCAGGTTGGACAGGGTTTGGAGCAGCCTGGGACAGTGGGAACTGTCCCTGCCCACGGCTCTTAGAGATGGGCTTTGAGATCCCTTCCAACCCAAACCATCCTGTGATTCTGCAGCACACAGAGAAAAATCCCTTCAAATCTCACTTGGGACCTGTGATTCAGCTGCACACAGCCACACCTGGGGAGAGCAGAAGTGCTGGAGCATCCTGACAGCAAAGCAGCTCCCGTGCCCAAGGACAAAGGGATGTGCCAAGGGATTTGCTTACTTGTCATATTCATCCGGGTCCAGAGGCTGGTAGGTGACCTTGTAGCACTCAATCCTCTTCAGGAAATCGTCCATCACATTCTCCCTGTGCCTCTCTGGGTAGTCAGGACTGGAAACTTTCACCTCCTGCCCAACAGACAGCTGTGAGTTAAGCAAACTCAAGAGGGAACAAAAGATGAGTAACATTCCCCCCTTTTGAAACAAATCCACATTGTTGAACGGTGCCCCGAGGAAAAACCTGCTCCTGGAGAGGAAACAAAGGGTGACTCTTAAGGCACTGAAGTGGTTGGCCCTGACAGACACCCTGGCTCAGAGCTGTGCCCTCCCTCCCTCGCCAGCACAGCTTCAAGGTCACCCATTCCACTTGATTTCCACATTCTCACATAACGGCATCTCTGGCTTTTAATAAACCTGCAAATCCCAGCTGCTTAGTGGGCAGGTGAAAGGCAAGAGGGAGGCGTTTGCAGAGATCCCCAGGAGCTCCCTGAGCCTGTGACCTTGCACTGAGCACCCAAACTGGGCAGGGCAGCACCCACCAGGATATTGGCAGCGATGACCTCTGGATCATCACAGACAGACTCCACGAAAAACACCTAGGGAAAAGGCAAGGGAGCACATTTCAGAGCCAAAACTCCAGAGCTCCTGTGCCAGGGAGCCACAGTGACTGCACATTAAATCACAATTAATCACACACACAATAAAAGCACAACCTTGAAAGCATTTTCCTTAGCAAAGTTTAAGATCAGGTCCCGGCGCTCCCGAGTCGTGTTGGTCGCATCAAACACCTGGCAGAAAATGAGGAAGGAGCACTGAGCAAGTTTATCTTAAGACTTTTAGACCCCAAATCAGGCGCCTGAACACTCCAGGCAGCTTTGAACTGCCCTGATGTAAAACTATTTTTAGTGCAGAGGATCTTACAGCTATTTGCCCACACTCCTCCAAGAGATAAGACTTCACATCTTCCAGAGCCACGAGGGCACAGCGTCTGCAGGACAGAAATAGGGATGGTCACAGCTGATGGAAAGCATGCCCACAGCAAAGCTTCTGAGCCAGCAGGGAGGGATTCAAACACCTCCCTCACAGCCCTGCACCGTCCTAAGAGCCCCAAAAATCTCGGGGCACCTCCACTGTGACCTGAGCTTTGTGCCACCCCAAACCCCCACGCCCATCCCTGGCAGGATCCCTGCGCAGGCTGTGCTGTTCCTTTTCCCTTCCCCAGGGACTCTGGGTTATTTTCTGCTCCTCACACCCACAGCCTGCCAAAACTCCAGTGCCCCCAGCCCCGACAGCGACTCACTTGCGGATTTCCATGGCCTCTTTGTTGTCGTGCCTGAAGAAGTCGTAGGACTTGTAGGACTTCACTGCTTCACGCCGATACACCCCTAAATTAAACACTTCACACACGGGAGAGGGGAGGGTGAGGGCATTCCTCTGGCAGGGATGTCCCCAGCACAAGGCAGGGGTGTCCCCCCACACACCCACCCACCTTTGGTGGGCACCCCGATCCAGTTGAGGTAGCGGGTGAGCTTTTTGGACATGTAGGTCTTGCCCCTGGCAGGCAGCCCGATCATCACAATCAGCGTCGGGGAGTTGGTCATGTAGGAAGCCCATGCTGCAAAAGAAAAACAAAAAACCCCAAACCACCCCAAAACAGCGTCAGGGGCGCTGGAGAGCATAAAGTGAGACTCAGCACGGCGTTATCCCATCTCCCGGTGGTTAAAGCACCTCCGAGCATCCCAGGACGGGCTCGCCGTGTGTCCTTGTCGTTAATGAGCTGCTGTGACCGCTCTGCGGTCTCCAGGTGTTTGTTAATGAGGCAGCACCGCTGCCTAATGGGGCTTTCAGTGTTAACAGCATTCACCGCCCGGGCAGCGCCGTCAAGGGCGAACCAAAGATGTTCTTAACAAAACGGTCACGTTCTCTCGGGGAACAGCCCGAGCAAGCTCCCAGAACGGCCGCGGAGAGGCGGATTTGGGGCGAAAAGCTCGGGACGGGGATGGATGCAGCATCCAGCAGGTTGGGGACAGGGGAACGCGGGAGGGCACAGCCAGGACAGGCAGCAGGATGGGGATCCGAGCGGGAGGGGACAGCCAGGGACAGGGACCCCCGCGGGAGGGACGCGAGGCTCGGGACGAACGCGCAGCCCTATCCCCCTCCCGGTACCGGTTCCGCTCCTCTGTAGCCCCGGGGTTACTCACAGCACTGCTTCTCGCCGGCCCTGCCC
>NW_005054472.1:705644-706025 GCF_000277835.1 Geospiza fortis | reverse complement strand
CGCTGTATGGAAATAGGACCGAAAGGGCGGTGGGCGGGGCGAGAGGGGAAGCGGAGCACGCGCGCCATGCAAATGAGATGGGCGGTGATGAAAGGGGAGCGGAGCTCGCGCCTCTATGCAAATTCAGGCGGGCTATGCAAATCAAACCGGAGGTAATCATCGCGGAAGGGAGGGGACAGCAAATCACGGCGACACCTCGCGTTACGCGAATGAGATGGCAAGGCGGTGTCCGGCTCCATGCAAATTAAGTGGGCGGTGTCACCTCCTGTATGCAAATCAGACGCCCTGAGTGCCGTACCGATGAGACGGGCTCTATGCAAATGAACCGCGTGCTATGCAAATGAACGGGCGCCACGCGCGCGCTCTGATTGGCCGCTTGCT
>NW_005054472.1:698621-705185 GCF_000277835.1 Geospiza fortis | reverse complement strand
TCCCGCGGGGGCCGTTGTGGTGCCGGCGGCTGTTGGGCGAGGCTGTTTCCCGGCGGGATACCGAGCTGGGGGAAACGGGCGAGGGGGCCGAGGCCGGGCTGGACGGGGCTCGGAGCAGCCTGGGCTGGTGCAAGGTGTCCCTGCCCCTGCCAGGGTGGGACTGGGTGATGTTTAAGGCCCCAAACCATTCCGTGATTCCCTTCTGTGACCCTCAGCAATGCCAGCACGGCCGTGTTGTTGTGTTGGAGGAGCAGCAGCAGCTTTAATTCCCCCCTTTATGTCCCTCCTCCTGTGTGGCAGGTGACACTCTGATAGTGGAAGAGGACACATCCAAACCCGAGCCCGGCTCGCCAGTGGTGGCCAAAAAAGCGATGTCCCAGCCTGTGAGGGAAGCCGTGCCCGTGCTGGTCAGGAGGGTGGTGCCAGCAGACAATTCCTGCCTGTTCACCAGCGTGTTCTACGTGGTGGAGGGCGGCGTGTACGACCCCGGCTGCGCCCCGGAGATGCGCAACCTCATCGCCCAGATCGTGGCCAGCGACCCCGAGTCGTACTGCGAGGCCGTGCTGGGCAAAACCAACAGGGAATACTGTGACTGGATCCGCAGGGAGGACACCTGGGGAGGAGCCATCGAGGTGTCCATCCTCTCCAAGTTCTACCAGTGCGAGATCTGCGTGGTGGACACGCAGACCGTGCGCATCGACCGCTTCGGCGAGGACGCCGGCTACAGCAAGCGCGTGCTGCTCATCTACGATGGCATCCACTACGACCCGCTGGAGCGCCGCCTGCCCTCCTCGGACCTTCCTCCCCAGACCATCTTCCCCAGCAGCGATGATGTGGTGCTGGCCCAGGCTCTGGAGCTGGCGGATGAAGCGCGCAGGAAGAGGCAGTTCACGGATGTGAATCGCTTCGCCCTGCGCTGCATGGTGTGCCAGAAGGGACTGACGGGGCAGCTGGAGGCCAGGGAGCACGCCAGGGAGACTGGACACACCAACTTCGGGGAGGTGTGAGCTCTCAGCAGCACGAGGAGGGTGCCATCGACTACCTCAGCGCTCTGGAATCAGATTCTGGAGTCCCAGATAAGCTGTTTGTAATCATAAAATTCCGTTCACAGAGCTTGAAAAGCTTATTAACTAATTAACTAAATTAACTTCATGGTGGCCAACGCGCAGGTTGGGGAATAGGGGATTGGGAGTAGGGATGGCACTTGGGCTGGTGGTGGACAGTGGCAGCCACACCTTGATTGCATCACCTTCTGTGTGTGTGTGTGTGTGTGAGCAGACAGGCACAGCCAGGCTTGTCCAACACTGCTGAAAAATCCTCAGCCAGGATTTTACACCAACTCTGGTGTAAAATCCACCTCTGAGGTGCTGAATGTGTGATCTGAGCAGCCAGACACAGCCAGGCCTGTGTAAAATCCACCTCTGAGGTGCTGAATGTACATTTTCAGGGGAATTCAGTTAATCTGAGGCTTTGGGAAACACACATATCAGCATCACTCACACTGAGAGTTGGGCTCTGCGCATATGAAAATCACTCACACTGAGAGTTGGGCTCTGCACATATGTGCAGCTCTCAGAGGGGAAACTGCTCGTGTGGTGCATGATTTATAATGGAAATACCAAGTACAGTATCAAAAATACAATTTGTAGTGGAAAAAGGAGCTCTGAGCTGCCCTATGCCATCAGGAATAGACTGTGTAGTTTGTGTGCAGAGAACTTTAGGGAAAGCAATGGCCTCTAAGCTTTAAGGTAGCCTTTAAATTAATGAGTAGATGGATAAGTGTTGAATAAAACTTATTAATCCTCCGTAGGTAGTTTTTAGTTGCTTGAAAAATAACTCTCAACCCCCTGGTGTTTACACTGCATCAGAGCATAAGCATGTTTCCTGGAATACTTGGGATTCTTCTTCATAATAGCATTGGAAATTCCTGCAAGAGGGAAGTGAGTAGTTAGGGAAGTGACTTAATTTGCATCTGTGAAATGCATTGAATATTTTACTTGAGTAGAGCCAATTAAGGCCATGGTGTTACTAAGCTGTTCCAGTTTCCAAATACTGTGAATGAGCACTTTAAGGTTGAGTTCTCACTCTTTGCTGGTAAAAAGTTTTGCCCTCTGAAGGCCAGAGCCTGAAGGGAGGCTTGAAATTCCATCTGCTTTCTGCCTTAATGTGTTTGATTTGTCACCACTGACTGTGGAGTAGCAAGACTTTCATTGTGATAATGAAATATCACAGCTGAATATTCAGATGAAAATAAGCTGGGGAAAGTACCCCACTCCTTGGACTGTTCAGAATCAGGGAAGGTGAAATTGGTTTAATTGGAATTATTTTACCTCACAGTGGGGTTGTGAAGCTTAACAGCAAGTGCTTTGGAGGGCTTTTAAAAGGTGCTGTAAAGGTGCATATTACTGAAGGGGATTTATGTTGTTTTGTTTTTTTGTTTTCTTTGAAATGCCTGCGACACATCCTTATTTCTTGAATTTTAAAATATCCTTTGCCTGCCATTCTTCTGTTACTGTTTTGAGTGACCTTCCTTGCACTTTTAGACTGGGGAACAAGAAGGAGCATCCTCAGACTGAGGCAGAAATAAACCCACGTGGGTTTAACCTAAAACCCAGTTTGAGAGGGCTCTGTTCCCTCAGGCACCCGACCAAACTGGTGCAGCCACACCACCTTTTCTGCTAAAATCCTATTTCTGGTTCTCAGCAGAGGCTCCCAGTTGGATCTTGAAATACAGGAGGGTTTTACTGAAGAAAGAACATAATTACTTAAGTGCTTTGCTGAATTAAGGCATGAATAATTAAACAGCTCTAGGATCACCCAGAGCACTGTGGACCTGGGTTTGTTTTTAATTCAGTATTAAAACACTCATTAGCACTGTTGGGAGTTCCCTATAGAAAGCCACTTAGCTTCCAGTGTTAAACCCCACTCTGCTTTTAGCCTGTCATTAGGAGAAGAAGATAAACCCCCCCCCAAAACCCAACATTAAACCCAGCCCTGTAGAAGCTGATGCTTAAAAACCTCCAGAAATCCCTGACAGTTCAAAGGAACTTGAAGATGACACTGTGTTATAACTACTTGAGCTGAAATCCTGGCTAGGAACGAGACCAAGGGACTGGCAAGCCCCAGGTGTGCTCTGAGCTGTGCCAGGGGAGCAGGGACACGCCTGGGACAAGGAGCTGATCGTCCCCCTTTGCCATCTGTCACACAGACACAATACCTACCTCAGAGAGGTGCACCAGGTGGCTTTGAAACACAAGTGGAAGATCCATATTTATTGTCTGCCTTGACTTTGGGGAGCAACCCTTAGATTTTAGCTTTGTGTCCTGGATGGATTTCTCTAAGTGTGTGAAACCTTTTTTTTTTTTCCCTGGTATTTCTCAGTTGCAGTATTTGAAAAATGAGCTTTATTTAATCCAGAGTGTTGAGCTTTGCTAGATCATGTTTGCATTGGGAATCTGCTACCAGAGAATCAGTTCCCTTGGAGGGAGACGTGTCACTATCACTGCTTGGATGTTCTCTTTTGTTGCCTAGAAAAATAAAATCTCTTTGGTTAAAAAAGCTATACCTGTAATTCGTGGTTGTAAAAGTTGGTATTGTTACAGGCTGATAAAGAACAAATCCTTGACTGCAAGAAAAATTTCTCCTTACTCTCCTAAACTTTCCCAAACAAAAAGTATCTCCATTATTTCAAACATAAAGTCTGGATAGATTTAAAGTACAACTCCTTTTCTTTTTAAAAATTCTTACTAGAGTGTTTTTTAGTGTGTTTTAGCTAGGATTTTCCTGCTCTTAATGACACAGCCAGGGAATTGTCCCAAAAATGGCATCCTTCTAGTGGTGGGATGAACTCTGAATATCAGAATGGGATGAGATGGGATTTCCACACCAAACCACTTTGGGATTCTATGAAATATGGTACCTGAGATAGCAGGACTCAGGTGTAAAGAGAGTTTTACATCCCTCCAGAATCTTAGATACAAATTATTAAACCAACTTCACATATGTTTGTATCCAGTATTACACAGAACACTCCGTGGATGCAATAGACTGAAAGAGCAGTCTGGGGAGAAAAATCAGTAATAACTGGAATTTCTGAAGGACAAACCAAAATTCTGAAGTTCTGAGCAAACTCCTATCAAAAGAGCACTGAGAAAAGGAACATCGTGTTCCATGGCACATCTCAATTGTCCCTTTCCCTGAGCACTGTCACAGGGGGCCGTTGTGACACTTTGGGGACAGTGTCCTGTGCCCATCCTGCTCTCCTGGAGAATATCCCAGCTCTGGAACTGGGATCTGTTCTGGGGCAGCTGGAGCCTCTCTGACCCCACAGTGTTGGGTTTGCCCTTCTCTGGGGAGGGGCTGAATGAGGAGAGCAGAAATTCTCTGCTGCTGCCGGAGGTTCTGAGCAATCAGACTGACACAGACTGAGTGCTGAATCATCTGTGTGTGCCTGATTTCACTGCAGAACCCGCCCATGGGCCAGCCCTGGCAGCCTCTCCCTGCCAAGGAAACTCTCCAGAAGAGGAACTAAAAGTTGTCAGCCAGCTTGCTGTTTGCAAAATTGCAGCTGCCATGCAATTAAATGTCTGCCTGCATTTTAAATCAAACTTTGCATCCAGCTCTAAAACTGCTTGTCAGGTTTGTTCCAAATAAAATTCCTTCAAACTGGGTGAAATCACTCCTGCTGTTTCTCATTCTCTCTTTCTTATATATATTTATATATTCTCTCTTTCTTATATTTATATACACATATATATATTTATATATAATATATATACTACATATCTATTTTTATATGTATATATATTATATATATGTAGTATAAATGAAACAGGAATAAAACAGAGGAGTTAACAAAATCAGGTTGTCCAGGACCACAGTGCCCTTGTTTATTATTTTTAATTAAAGTCTTGAGGAAAATGTTGGGGAACTATTAAAGCTTGAGAGCTTTCTCCCTTCTGGTGTTAAAGGTAAGCAAGCTATGGGAACACTTCAGCTCCCTTCTCCAGCTCCTTTCTGTGAAACAGAGATAAAAAATAAACATTATATAAACAATATTTATATAAGAAATAAATAAAACCTTCTTTGGCCATAGGAAGGTTTGATGAGTGCTGTGCAACAGAAGGCATTAACTACATTCTCCAGCTCCTTTTTGTGAAACAGAGAAAATAAATATTATATAAATAATGTTTATATAAATATTATATAAATAATGTTTATATAATAAATATTTATTTAATAAATAGATAAAACCTTCCTTGGCCATAGGAAGGTTTGATGAGTGCTATACAACAGGAGGCATTAACTATGTGCAATTTGCCATAACTGATTTGTCAGCACACGGGCTGTGCCTGCAATTTGGGTGCAGGAAAGTGCCCGAGAGTCCCACAGAGTCACAAAAACCTCCTTACCTTGACAGGAATCTTATCAGTGACGCCTGTGGATGCTTTTCCTTCAGGGCCAGGCCTGAGTCACTTGTGCCCTGGTGTTTAGGAACAGGGTGAGGCTCAGCAGGGCTGCGAAGCTGCCAAAGTCCTTCCAGGGCACTGGGAAGTTTTCTCTGCATCATTTGACTCCTGGCATATCCTTCATGCCATCTGTGTGAAATCACACCTTATTTTGGGTTGCAGCTATTTGTATTTGTTGGAGGGAGAGGAATGTGGAAAAAGAACAGGTTCTTTCTGGGTTTCTGATTCAGAGAGGCTCCAGATTTCCCCTAATGGATCCTGACACTTTCCTGCCAGCTCTGCCTGTTGGGCTGCCCAGACTGGAGCCCTGCTGCTCTCAGACACCCCTGCCCTGTGCTGCTGCTCACTCACACCCTGCTGGCACTGCAAGAACAAAATCACCCCAGCTTTGCTTCCCTCCCTTCTCGGAGCAGCCTCAGCACAGGGCACAACTTGACGAAACCCACGCAGCTCTAAAGCTTCCACTTCAAATTAAAATGAATTCATTAAAAGCTGGGGAAACCTGTGCTTGGGACAGCAAACAGCTCAGGCAGCTGCTGGGGTGCATCAACCAAACCCACTTCATTAATTAATACCATGTTTAAACTCACAGCTCCTGAAGCCCTGGCACCAACCCTGCCCTCAATCCCTGGTTTTGACAATGCCCCAGCAGCTCTGGCTGCATCCCCATCCCTCACCAGGCCAGTGTGGGACAGCAGGAAGGGCTGGGGCTGGCTGGGGCTCTCAGCTTTGTTGATTTGCTCTGCAGCACGTTCCCTTCTGGAGCAGCACTTGGCTGGGCTTAGCATTGCCAGTGGGAGCCTCTGGCTCATCTGCTCTCCTTCCATCTTCCCCTGGCTTTAATTAGCTGATGTTTCCACTTCCCTGTTCTGTGGAGCAGGGAACATGTGTGCTAACAAATCCTTTTGCTAAAAATACCAGTTTAAAAAAAAAAAAAATCATTGGAGCGTGGAAATATGAATGAATCCAGCAGCTGTGTCAGCCCTGGAAATTTCCTGCAGGGTGTTTGTAGATTTGCAGTGAGCAGCACCTTGTCAAGCAGGTACAAATCCATGCTGTGTGTGGGGGATGGCCAAAGCATTGCTAATCAGCAGGA
>NW_005054472.1:692614-698593 GCF_000277835.1 Geospiza fortis | reverse complement strand
GGTAAGAAGGAGCTCTGCTGCTCTCTGCCTGCCCCTGGGGGTCGGTGTCACCCTGCACAGGGTGGGGACACCTGGGGCCCTCTTTGGAGGTGGCACCAGGGGCTCAGGGCAGGAGATGCTGCTGGAGAAATGCCCCAGCAGAGGTTCTGAGACAGTGTCAGTGTGAGGATGAGCCTGATGGGCATCTCAGGGGGCTTCAGCTTTCACCAGAGCTGCAGGAGCTGCCTGGGGAAGGAGTCCCCAGCACGGGGAAGGTTCTGGTGCCCACAGGGCACGGTGCCCACTGGGGCAAAAGCAGCTGCAGGTCGGGACAGGCAGCAGGAGCCGGGGAGCTGCGCAGACCTGGGCAAGTAAATCAATCCGTGCCGAATCTTCCCTCCCCAAAACACTTCCCGCCTGTCTTTACAACCTCCTCCCTCTGCAAGCAGCAAACTTTTGGCCTCTGGGAAGCTGTGGTGAAATGCAAGTAGCGACCTGTCCCGGGCCAGGCTGTTTGCAGAGCTGAGCTGCGGCATCCCGGAGAGCAGAACCCGGCAATTACCCAGGGCAAGGCTGGGCTCGGGGCTCCGCTGTCAGCCAGCAGCTATGCTGCAGAACAGGATGTCGGATTAAGGAGTCTCCTATCGGCCAGAGCCGTGCCAGGACAGCAGGGGACAGCAGGGAAGTGGAGGAGCTGGGTGGCACCAGCAGAGCTGCCCCAGCTCACACCCAGCACGGACGGGTTTGGGGGTTCAGCCACGCTGGGATCCAGGCTGGAACAGCAGGAAAAGCGCCTGGCAGGGCTGCAGGATGAATTGCAGCCGGCCTGGGTGCAGGTGAGGGGCCAGGGATCGCCTGTCAGGACGTACCTGCCGAGCACTCCACCTTATCTGCGGCGGAGCGGAGTTAATGTGTAACCCGGCTGTGTTTGGTTAGCCCAGAAAAGCAAAGAAGTCCTGGGATAGGCACGGCCGGGACAAGGAATTGGGCAGCACGGAACGACGGACAGCCTGGTAAAACTACAAAACGGATTAATAATCATTTCTGTTCCTGCTTGTGCTTTGCTCTCTGTGCTTCTCCTGCTGGATGGGCTGAGGGTGAGGGGCTGGGGGGCTCTGGGTACCTGCAGGGCTCTGCTTTGCAAGGGTGAAATGTGGTGGGGGATTCACCAGCAAAGCTGGATGAGGTTTGTGGTTTGGAGGTGATGGTGGTGGGAGGAAAGCTGGGGAAAGCTGTGCTCGGGACAGCAAACAGCTCAGGCAGCTGCTGGGGTGCTTCATTTACCTGTCGAGATAGAAGGAAATTCAGATCTGCCCTTGACCCTTTTGCCCCTGGGCTGGGATCCATCCCCTGGGCTGGGATCCATCCCCTGAGCTGGGATCCATCCCCTGGGCTGTCCAGAGCTGGGATCCATCCCCTGGGCTGGGATCCATCCCCTGGGCTGCTCAGAGCTGGAACTGAGCTGGGATCCATTCCCTGAGCTGGGATCCATCCCCTGGGCTGGGATCCATCCCCTGGGCTGCTCAGAGCTGGGACAGTGCCTGCACAGAGGGGTTTGCTTTGGGTTGTGTTTGGGGCCGGCCTTTCCCAGGTAGGAGGGGTCTGGTTGCTGTGCCCCAGACAGCAAAACCGAGGTGTGCTAACCTGGGATGAAGAGCTTGGAGTGGTGCTGGCTGAAAGAAAGTAGCCTCTTCTCTAAAGCAATTAGCATTAATTGCTACCCGGCACCTCTTTGATGGCTCCGTGGGCTTTTAAAGGACAGTTATGGCAATGGCCGCAAGAGCTGAGGGACCTGGCCTATGGGTTTTGATAAAAAATAGCTTCTTCCAAATATGTTTTCAGCTGGGGAAGAGAGCTACACCACTGAAACCCAGCTATAAACCAGCTTTTTGGGTCCTGTGTCTTTTAAATGAAACGCTCAGTCACGTTTTTAGTTTGTGGCTGTTACTGTTGTGGCAAAGAAGGAACTAAAATCCTTCTGAATCATTAAAACTGAGGGTTTCAACACTGATTTTTTTTTCCCCTTTCCCAAGCTGGATGAGTGTGCTGGAGCTGTAATTACATCAGAGAACTAATGGGTAGGAAAAGGAACTTCTTGTTTCGGTGCAGATCCTCTGCAGTGCCTGGCGAGCTCGGGCTGGACTTTGCCTCCCATGAGCTGGGGCTCAGTGGGTGCCAAAGCCTTGGCAGCTGCTTGAGGTCCCTCAAATGCTGGTTTTGAATGAGAGGAAATTATTTCTTTAGTGGTGAGGGGGATCCTCGTGGAGAAAACGCCTCCCTGCTGGCCCCAAGCAGCTGCACACTCAAGTTCCAGCAAAGCTTTCACTTCCCCAGGGGGGTTTTGCTGCCTGAAATTTGGGAGGGAGGCAGCCAGGAGCAGCACAACAACCATGGCCAAGCCCCCTGCTACCGAGGGGTCAATGTAAATCTAGAAATCTGTATCTCTAGTTTTGATATAAATCTAAATTTTGTGCATGCTCCAGTGCACAGCAAAACCCTGCAGAGGCCTGAAGTCCCCCAAGCTCAGCTCTGCTTCCTCACAGCTCAAATCCCTGGCTGTGAAGAGATCTGAATTCAAAGAATCCAGGGAATTGCTGTTCCAAAGCCACCACTTACTTCAACGTCACTTAAGCAGTAAATAATGCAAAGCTGAGCCTCAAATATTAAACTCCTCCTGCGTGGAAGGATTAGACCTGTCAGGGCGTGGGTGTCGAAATCTGATTTTTGCGGCGTATTCCAATTACAAAGGAATTCTTTCAGGGTCTAACACTCTGAACAAGCAGCCTGTTCTGCTCACTTTATCTCTGCATCTAATTCCCTGATCCTGCTACCAGGAAAAAAAAAAAACAAGCAGCAGTGTGTTCCTGCCTGCAGGTTAGAGCACAAAGGGCTCCTGTGTCTCCCGAGGAGCAAATCCTCTCGCGTGGGTCCGTGTGTCGTGCAGGGGCTGTTGGTGTTGGTTTTGCTGCTCCCTCTCACCCCCACAGCCCAGTTCCCTCCCCAAGAACAGGGTGGTGCATGTGGAGGAGACTCATTGGTGGTGCCAGGGAATTTTGGAAGCTCAGTGCTTTGCATCCATCAGTAATGGCGCCTTCTGTGGGTGCTCAGCAGAGCTGTGTGC
Source organism: Geospiza fortis (assembly GCF_000277835.1). Classification (NCBI taxonomy): domain Eukaryota; kingdom Metazoa; phylum Chordata; class Aves; order Passeriformes; family Thraupidae; genus Geospiza; species Geospiza fortis. The sequence goes on along the minus strand of NW_005054472.1, from coordinate 695,493 downwards.
AGGGATAACTGTGCCCTCTGCCCCCTGGCTGGGGGGAAACCCAAATCCCTCCCCAAGAACAGGGTGGTGCCTGTGGAGGAGACTCATTGGTGCTGCCAGGAATTTTTGGAAGCTCAGTGCTTTGCATCCATCAGTAATGGCACCTTCTGTGGTGCCGTTGATGGTGCCAGGGAATTTTGGAAGCTCAGTGCTTTGCATGCCTCATTAATGGCACCTTCTGTGGGTGCTCAGCAGAGCTCTGGGCAAAGATAACCGTGCCCTCTGCCCCCTGGCACCCTGCCCCAGTGTGAGAAACCCAAATCCAGGGTGTTTGTCAGGCAGCTGCTGCCACGCTGGGGTCCCACTGGTGATGGGAGGTCTGGGCTGCATCTGCTGTGAGCAGAGGGGACCCTGGAGTGCTGCTTGAACCCCCCCAGCCTGCCCTGCTCCCCACAGGCTGTGCCAGCCGTGTGCCCAAACACACCCAGGCGTGCCCCAAAGGCCCAGGGACACCTCCCTGGGGACACCTCCCTGGGGACACCTCCGCAGGGCCCCCAAGGAAGGGTGGCAGAAGCAGCTCCTTGCCAGGAGGAAGCTCCTGACAGCGCAAGGATGTGAGTAACCAGCAGCGTTTTGGGCCAGCACGTTGGCAAGTTCAAGCTGCAGGGCTGGCACGGGGTGTGGCAGAGGAAAGAGATCCCATGGGTCGGGGCTGGGGCTGTGCTGGGATTCCTGAGCCAGGGTTACAGCTTTTCTTGTGCTTTATCCACCCCTGTGAGGTGAGCAGAGAGCCACCAACACGAGCTGGCTGTGCTGAGATTTCCCTATTCCCAATTATTTTGAGGAAAACTTCAAGGATGATTTTTAAAAGCCCAGCTGTGCCTTCTCCTGGAGACAGCAGCTGAAGGTGGAGCACAATTCCTCCATCCAGCAGCTGAAGAAGGAGCACAGTTCCTCCATCCAGCAGAGCCAGCCTGTCTCCCTCCCAGCATGCTTGAGTCACCCCTGGGGGAACCTCACAACGTAATTTTTCTCCTTTTTCCTGCTCCAGCCAGGGTATTCCCGCTGTGCCAGCCTCCAGGGCAGCCCAGGCTATGCCTAGGAAGGAGCTGGGGATGGCTGGCTGCAACTCTGGCAGCTGTGACAGCATGGTCAGCACGGCCTCCAACCACTCCCAGCGGGTGAGTAACCCCGGGGTGCCCAGCCCAGCTCGCCCCTCTGGGCTGGGGAAGGATTTTGGGCAGATCTCAGCCCAAATCTGCTCTCTGTCGGTGCTTTGGAGGCAGCTGAGACAGCAGCAGGACCAGGTGGATTCCTGAATTCCTGCCCCAGAGCACTCCCAGCCTCCCCATCCTGCCAGGTGTGTGGGGAGCCCTCGGTGCTGCAGGGGCTGCTCTGGGGCAGGACAGAGCCCTGGGGAGGGGATCCCTGGAGAGGGGAGCCTAGAAAGGGAAGACCGGGAGAGGGGATCCCATCCCTAGAGAGGGGATCCTGTCCCTGGAGAGGGAATCCATCCCCTGGAGAGGGGATCCCATCCCTAGAGAGGGGATCCTGTCCCTGGAGTGGGAATCCTGTCCTTGGAGAGGGGATCCTGTTTCTGGAGAAGAAATCCCTGGAGACGAGATCCTGTCCCTGGAGAGGGGAGACCTGGAGAGGGGATCTGTGGAGAGGGAATCCATCCCCTGGAGAGGTGATTCTGTCCCTGGAGAAGGGGATCCCTGGAGAGATGAGCCCTGGAGAGGGGATCCTGTCCCTAGAGAAGGGATCCCTGGAGAGGGGATTATTCTGTCCCTGGAGAGGAGATCCTCTCTCTGGAGAGGGGAGGAGATCCTGCCCCTGGAGAGGGGCTCCTGCCCCTGGGGAGGCTCCTGTGCTGCCAGGGGTGCAGGGATCAGACCAGTTGTGTAACTGGGTCACGCTGGCTCCGAGCAGTGACAACACCTGCAGAGGCAGCGAGCTGAGCTCCTCCTGCCTGGCACCAGATGAATTCCCCAGTTAAGGCAGGGATGAGTTTGGACCATGGGTGTAGATGTGTAATTTTTCACTATCTGTCCATTAAAGCTTGTTTGTGTCCCAACACTGATCCCAAGATTGATGGGCTAATTACATCCTGCCTGTCTTGGAGCATAATTGATACGTGTGAGAGCAGCTGAGTCCTGGCAGCTTTTCCATTTGATGTATTGCAAACCAGAACCAAACCCTCTGAGTTTAATGGGGATGGAAGAACTGGTTGTGATACTGCATGGTAAAAGATTTGGATAAGGTGTCTCTGCAAAACAACTCCACCTGGGATAATTCCTGCCCTGTGCTTGTTGATCTGATGCACATTCCATCCTGTCCCAAGCCTCATTTTGTTCATGACAGGTTGCAGGAATCACCTCGATATCTGATACTGCAATAACATCTCCTGGTGCTCAAAGTACAACAAAAATTAAACAATTCTGGCTCAGGAATGAATGGGAGAACAAGGAGAGTTCATCCCCTGCACAGAGCCCTGCAGTGTTGGTGGTGTTTTCTAAGATTGAGCATTGCTGAGCAGTACAGGTGTCTGTACCTACATCTGCTCACATGTCAATTTAAAGAAATTAGAGGCCAAGTTCCCAAGTTCAGAATAATCCATCTTCTGACCCACAAAGGAGGGTAATATAAAAAAGGCTTTAAGTTTATATATATTTCCATCCCCTGCACAGAGCCCTGCAGTGTTGGTGGTGTTTTCTAAGATTGAGCATTGCTGAGCAGTACAGGTGTCTGTACCTACATCTGCTCACATGTCAATTTAAAGAAATTAGAGGCCAAGTTCCCAAGTTCAGAATAATCCATCTTCTGACCCACAAAGGAGGGTAATATAAAAAAGGCTTTAAGTTTATATATATTTCTTATTTTTAGAGGAGCTTGGCAAG
>NW_005054472.1:680499-692222 GCF_000277835.1 Geospiza fortis | reverse complement strand
ATAAAAATATATTATATATCTAAATATATAAAATATATAATACATAAATATATAAAATTATAGATATTTGTACATATATATTTATATATGTATATATATTTTTTGTATATATATGTAGTATAAAGTAAGCATCTCTTTCTTATATATATTTATATCTATTTATACACATACATATTATAAATATATACATATCACATATATTAAATATATACATAGACATTTATATATTTTATATAATAAATACATACATATATATTTATATTTCTATATACTATATATACACACTATATATATGTAGTATAAAGTAAACATCTTTTTTCTTATCTGCTCTGCTCTATCTTCTTTTTTTCCAGAGTGACAACAGCTATGACTATTTATCTGTGGAAGAAAAGGAGTGTTTGATGTTCCTGGAGGAAACCATTGGCTCCCTGGATGCAGAGGGGGACAGTGGGGTGTCCACGGATGACACCGACTACGGGGAGCCCTCCAAGCCCAGGAAAGGCCCTGTGCCCCGGGGTGAGCTGGAAACCCTTCTGCAGATAAGATTTTAGTATAAAATATAAAAATCTATTTCTTTCTTTCCCCAAAATAGTTTCATACAGGCCTTGTTCTCAAGCACAGATGTGTACAATACACATCCTTTCTAGACATGAATATTTTACAAAATTTTCTGATACTCAATGGCTTTGAAATTCTACAATATATAAATACCTTGCAGGGATCCTGCTTAGTGTCAGTAATGACAGTAATTAATGAGGTTTTGTCAGGCCCAAAAGATCCAATTTCCCCAGCAGTGATGGATCAGAGTGTGGGGGTACCAGTTCTGTTTCTCTGGGTCTGGATTGAAGGCACTTGAGATGATAGTTCATGTTCAGACTCAGGTTTTCATTATTTCTTATCACTAAAACAGTCTCACTACTGGGAGTTTGGCAGCTTTTCATTAGAAGGCACAAAATGGCCAACAATCTCTTGTTACAAGGTCTTTTAAAACTAAACCATGCAATTAAGAACTGACACCTAGATTCTTTTCCCTTTTAACCCAATAACTGATCCCAAAGAGCCTTCAATGCCAACTTTTCTGCCCAATTACAAAATGCCACCCAAACCCATGGAGAATAAGGAAGAAGAAGAAACCCAGGACAACGCCCTGTGCCCTCCATCTTGCACACTAAAAATCCCAAAACCTCAATTTCTCACCAAGTGCTACACCTACACTGCTCTCTATAATCTATTTCACACTTTTGTGGATTCCAGTCTATCTTGAAGTCTTTAGGAAAGATTCCAGTCTATGCTGAAGTCCAGGAAACTTTCTCCATGGATGAGGGTCAAAGTCAGTGCTCCCCTGGGGCTCAGGGCACCCCAGAGCAGACAGAGAAATATTCCCTGTGTGCCCTGGGTTTCCACATCAGAGGAGCCAGGGGATTCCTGGGTGCCTGTGCTGGCCCAGAAGGGGTGAGGGGTGTTCTGTGTCCAGAGCATGACTCCAACTCCCTCTCTTCCCAGATTTGGGGAACGGGACTCCCCCTGCAAGCAGAGCTCAGCAGCGTGGGGCTGAACAGAGGAGTGGTAAAATCATCTCTGCCCCATCCAGCTCAGCCCCAGCAGCTGCTCCAGGCCCAGGTTGTTCCAGCCTTCCCAGGAACATCCCTGCAGCAAATGGAGCTTCTGGCAGCAAAGGAGGTGTCCCCATAGTGCCAGCAGGAAAACCTGCCCAGGAGGTGCCCAGGGAGGGCAGGCTGGACCTGGGAAGCCACACCAAGTCCGTGATTATCCAACCTCCAGACCCCTTCCAGGATGAGCTGGAGTGGTCACGCAGCCAGCGCTCAGATGCCAAGGGAGAGGCACCCAAGGAGACCAAGACGTGGACTTCGTGGGGCCACCTGGGGAAATCCACGCTGGAGGAGGCCCCTCAGGACCCCGATGCCAAGCGTGGGCCTCCAACTGCCCCCAAACCGCGGAAATTGCCACCAAACATCATCCTGAAAACCAGCAGGAGCAGCCCCGTGCCGGAGCACAACAGCGCTCAGATGCCAAGGGAGAGGCACCCAAGGAGACCAAGACGTGGACTTCGTGGGGCCACCTGGGGAAATCCACGCTGGAGGAGGCCCCTCAGGACCCCGATGCCAAGCGTGGGCCTCCAACTGCCCCCAAACCGCGGAAATTGCCACCAAACATCATCCTGAAAACCAGCAGGAGCAGCCCCGTGCCGGAGCACAAGCAGAAGGCAAAACCAGCCCCTCCACCCTCAGCCGCCTCCCAGGCCAGCCCTGCCAGCGACAGCACTGCTGAGAAGGGGAATTCAGGCCACCTCGACCCCAAGGAGAAGGAGAAAGCCCGAAGGGAGGCCCTGGAGAAGCTGGGACTGTCCCAGGACAGGAGGGAGCCCAGCGCCCACCTCCATCCCCACCCCAGGGAGACACAGCAGCCTGGGGAGGGCTCCGCGCCGGGGATCCGGCAGATCCCCTTCAAATCCAACACCCTGGAGCGCTCTGGGGTGGGGCTGGGCAGCTCCATGGGCAGCGCCAAGGAGCAGAACGGGCGCAGCAGCAGCAGCTCCCTGGGCAAGATGTCCTTCATCGAGCGCCTGGCGCCCAGCTTCCTCCGCAGCCGCCCCCGGCCCGCCTCCCTCGGGGCAGGGAAGGACTTCGGGGGCCTCAAGGAGCAGGAGGAGAAGGACAAGAGCAGCAAGAGGAGATCCCACCCTCTGCCCAGCTTCCCCAGGCCGCCACGCTCCGCTGTCAGCGTGAAGATCGCGCCCAAAGGCGCGGCTGATGAGAACCGGCGCGAGGCGCTCAAGAAGTTGGGGCTGCTCAAGGAGGAGCTGCTGGTGGGGCTGGTGGAAAAGGGGATTTTTTCACCCCAAATCCAACTGCCTGCACTGCCTGGGGCAGGGACATCTGCTCCCAGAGGTGCTGGGAGCTTCACACGGAATAAAGGAAGGCGGCGTGTACAGGATATTTTGTATATAGCAGGTGTACATGGGATATTTATACAAAGCAGCTCTCTGCGTGGATGGGGTGTGTTCTCCTGCAAGGGCTTTACTGCATTTGGGGATCCATCAAATCAGGGAAGCCATGGAATTCGGGGTTTGGCTTGTTTTCAAAAGGGTTGCCTGTGGATAAAGCATCTCTGGGAAGAACTGCTGGACTTTGCTGCTCCTTTAGGACTTTTTTGGGGTTTTTTTAAATTAATTTTATCACAGCCTCTGAGAGCTGAGCACTCACCTGCCATGTGAAAGTGCCTTGCAAAACCATCACTGCCTGCTGGGTGGGCTGGAGGGCTGCCCAGACATGCCACTGCCTCCCTGGCACACCCTGCTCTCATACCCAGCCCTGACCACCTGCATCCAGCACCTGGAAGAGGCCTGAACTGCAGGAAAACACGGCTGAGGAAGGCAGAGGCTGTGCTGGTGTCAGATCCAGAAGTGCTGCCCAAAATGGGGCAGATGCAAGGCTGGGACAGCTCCAGCTCCTCCCTTCTGAGCTGTCCTGGCACCTCTGATGCTGCCAACACCTTGCTGCTCACCCTGGGGAGCAGAGGTGGCTGATGTCCCTAATAAACCTGTGTGTGATCAGAAGGTGCCATGTGGTACAGATTTATGTCCCAGTCAGGTAAATAATAAATGCCCCCTAAATATTTAAAAACCGAAAAACAAAAGGGGTTTAAAACAAAGAGTTCTGAGTGAAAGGATGAGCCAGGTCAGGTCTGTCCCACCTAGAAAATTGAATTATTTGATCAGCACAAGCAAAATCTTCCATGGAGCAGCCTGGGATGGTGGAAGGTGGCCCTGCCTGTGACAAGGGGAGGAACAAGGAGAGCTTTGAGGTCCCTTCCACCCAGACTGTTCCATGGTTCTGTAACTGCCAGCTCTCCCTGCAGGCACAAAGAGGGAATGTGGAATTCCTGGTGCTCCTGTGTTTGCTGCCAGGCCTGAGCCAGCCCCAGGGGCTCCCCCCATCCCCATCAGCTCGGGCTGGGCACTTCCACCTGCAAATGTTTGACTTCAAAGGCAGCAAGAGCACTGTGAGGAGAGGAGGGGGAGATAAAAGGGTCAGCCAGGCTCCTGCCTGGGTGAAAGTTGTGTTTTCATCCCTGTGCTCCTCCCCTCTGACCATTCTTTTTTCTGCTCTGACTGCTCAGCACCTGCATGGTGCAAGTCCCAAGGGAAATCTCACCTTGTTCATCTAATGAGAAAGGAGGAGAGCATTAAGGACTCTCTCAAAGCATTTTTGCCCTGAAACAGAACCTAAACATTTCTTAAAACCAGGTTGTTTTGGAAACAAAAGGCTTCTCTTCCAATCCTTGGCTTTAGTCAGAGCCATTGTGTGCTGGTGTCATGAAGGCTGAGTTTTGTTCAGATTTCCAAGGAGAAATGTCACTCCCAAAGATCCCTTATCACTCTGTGACGTGGGGATGCTCACAAACAGGAGCTGGTATGAAGTGGGAACAAAAGAGAACAAATTAAAACAACAGCCAGGGAGCAGCAGGGTCATTCCTCTGGGCATGAACTCCACGTTTCTGTGCCTTTCCTGGAGCTGCCGGATGCTCTGGGCTGAATCACTCACCACAGGCAAGCCCCATTCCTCCAGCTGTTTATTCCTGCCAGGGGAATATGGAATTTTACCTCCTGGATGTGTTTGTAGCCCTTAGAAACGGAGCTGTTTATGCCCCAGGGCTGGGGCCTGATGCAAGAGCAGCCCATGACTGTGCCTGGTGCCACCCAGAGCCGAGCCCTGCTGCTGGCACAGGGATCCTGCTCCTGTTCCTGCTCCTGGCACAGGGATCCTGCTCCTGATCCTGCTGCTGGCACAGAGATCCTGCTCCTGTTCCTGCTCCTGGCACAGGGATCCTGCTCCTGTTCCTATTCCTGGCACAGGGATCCTGCTCCTGATCCTATTCCTGGCACAGGGATCCTGCTCCTGTTCCTGCTGCTGGCACAGGGATCCTGCTCCTGTTCCTGCTGCTGGCACAGAGATCCTGCTCCTGTTCCTGCTGCTGGCACAGGGATCCTGCTCCTGATCCTATTCCTGGCACAGGGATCCTGCTCCTGTTCCTGCTCCTGGCACAGGGATCCTGCTCCTGCTCCTTCTCCTGCTCCTGTTCTGCTCCTGCTGCTGGCAGAGGGATCTTGCTCCTGCTCCTACTCCTTCTCCTGTTCCTGCACTCCTGCTCCTGCCCCTGCTCCTGGCAGAGGGATCCTTCTCCTTCTCCTTCTCCTTCTCCTTCTCCTTCTCCTTCTCCTTCTCCTTCTCCCTCTCCTTCTCCCTCTCCTTCTCCCTCTCCTTCTCCTTCTCCTGCTCCTTCTCCTGCTCCTGCTCCTTCTCCTTCTCCTTCTCCTTCTCCTTCTCCTTCTCCTTCTCCTTCTCCTTCTCCTTCTCCTTCTCCTGCTCCTGCTCCTGCTCCTTCTCCTTCTCCTTCTCCTGCTCCTGCTCCTGCTCCTTCTCCTTCTCCTTCTCCTTCTCCTTCTCCTTCTCCTTCTCCTTCTCCTTCTCCTTCTCCTTCTCCTTCTCCTTCTCCTTCTCCTTCTCCTTCTCCTTCTCCTTCTCCTTCTCCTTGTGGAGGGATCCTGACCCTGCTCCTGTTCCTGCTCCTGCCCTACTCCTACTCCTTCTCCTAGTCCTGCTCCTGCAGGCATCGAGGCCACCTCAGCTCCACCTGGAGCTCCTGCAGGCGCCTTCCTGCTGCTCCCTGTGCCTGCTGCTGCTGCTGCTGGGAACTTTTCTCCTGCTGCTGCAGGGGTTGGCATCAGCCTGGCCAGTCCCTGAATGACTGGATTCATGGCTCAGCTACAAACCAGCATTTCCCTGCCTCAATGCCTCACATTCCTTGGATTCTGAGGGTCAGCATCTTGTGCATACCTTTGGTGTGGGCAGCTCTTTAGAGGATGCCCTGCCCTTCTCTCCATGCTCAGCAGCCCCAGGGATGTTTGCAGAGAGATTTAAAGCCTGGCTGAGGACTGGGACAGCCCCAGAATAATTCAATTCATTGCTCAGCTACAAACCCTGCTCCTTTGCCTGCCTCACATTCCTTGGACTCTTTCTGAGGGTCAGCACCTTGTGCACACCTTTGGGGTGATGTAGCTCTTGAGGAGGATGCCCTGCAGCTCCAGGGATGCTTCCAGAGGGATTCAAAGCCTGGTGTGGGCTGTGCCAGCCTGAGCCTGTTGGGTATCCCCAGCCTGTCCTGGAAAGGTGCTGCTGCTGCTGCTGCTGCAAGGTCAGGGATGGCAAGCACTGAGTGCAGCTCGGTGCTGCAAGCAGTTCATTAACATCAGGTAATTGTTCAGTGTAATTGCCTCCACGGGTCAGCCCCTCTCTCCAAAGAAAGCCTGCATTAGTTTGGAAATTAAATTGCCTGTAAGGAACAGAGGCTCTTGGTTTGTCATCACCATAAAATCATGGAAAGGTTTGGGTTGGAAGGGACGTCAAAGCTCCTCCAGTTCCATCCCCCTTTCCCTATCCCAGCTTGCTCCAAGGCTGGGTGGGGGCAACACAAACAAAATCCACCCCCAGGTTCAGGCAGAGCCCAGCAGAACTCCTGGGGTCTTGTTTGGGACCCCTGAAATCAAAATCAGGCTTCATACTCTGGCAGGGGGTGGAATGAGATGAGCTTTAATGTCCCTTCCAACCCAAACCATTCTGTGATTCTCTGAATTGAATTCTGGGCATACTTAACTTGATTTGTGCCTGAAAGGCAAAATCCCAGCAGGGCCCAGACACAAAACAGCCAGGAAGAGAGATGACAGCCTTGCAGAAGGAACAAGTCTCAGAAGGGTTGGTAAATGTACCCTCAGTGTCTCCAGGCAGATTATCCAGACTGAGTTTATGAGTTAACAATGTCAAAAACAACAAACACCCAGCTTTGCATTTTGCACAGAATATTCATCTAATTCCTAACCATCAGTCCCACCCTGGCTCAGACCTGTCATTTCCATGTCTACATGAGCCTGTCAAGACCTCCTGTCCCAATTAAAAACATCCTTGTGCACATCTTTCATTACAAAGATCAAACTCAGGAGCAGTGGCTGGTGGGACTCTGGCAGTGTCAGGGAGCAGCAGCTGCACCCAGAAATAATTTGTGTTAATTGCAGTTAATTACAGCCCCTCCAGGGCTGCATCAGGGGAGCCTTGGGGCTGAGACTGAGGTGGAGACCCTCACCCTGCCCTGCAGGGTGATCCCAAACCCACCAGGATTTAACAGCAGGAACTCCAGCTCTAGCTCTGCTTCAAGATATTCTCAGGTAAATTTGCATCACTGGCAAATGGAGGAAAGCAAACACCAAACCAATAAAATCTGGCTGCTCTAAACACAGCAGTGAGAGGCTGGAATGGCCCTGGTGGGGCTGCTCTTTGCAGGGTGTTGGTTCTGTGGGGCTTGGGTGGGAGCTGCAGTGATGAGCTTGGGCCTTTTTCCATTTACAGTTCCATTAGGAACAAAGAACAGGGGCAAAAAGAGAAAAAAAAGGATAATGAAGAGGAGCATGGTGGGGTTGGAGAAGGTTCTTCTTGTCTCCTTGTGAAAGGGCAGAGCCCCAGCTCCTGGTTGTTGCCCAAACTGTGCTGGAATGGGGTTAAAAAGCCTCAGACACCTCCAGCATCTCCCACAGGGCTGGAGAGAGCCCAGATCAGTCCTGGAGAGCCCAGATCGGTCCTGGAGAGATCCCAGCTGGATCCTGGAGAGCCCAACTGGATCCTGGGGTGATCCCAACTGGATCCTGCACTGATCCCAGCTGGATCCTGGAGCCCAGGTTTGCTGTTCCCCAGCTTGGTTCAGCGCAGCCCCACCAGGGCCATTGCAGCCTCCCACTGCTGTGTTAGAGCAGCCAGATTTTATTGCTTTGGGGTTTGCTTTCCTCCATTTGCCAGTGATGCAAATTTACCTGAGAATATCTTAAAGCAGAGCTAGAGCTGGAGTTCCTGCTGTTAAATCCTGGTGGGTTTGGGATCACCCTGCAGGTCTCCAGCTCCCCAAGGGCTCAGCTCTTTTCTTCCCAACACAGGAGACAGACAGGGGCGGTGTTGTTCCTTGCAGAGGGGTTTATGTGCACCAAGCCAGCCCTGGCTGGCTCCAAGCAGGGGTTTAATCATTAACTGGGCACTGAGGAGCAGCCAGGGGTTGTTCTCATTAATTAATTGCAGCTCTGAGCACAGACAGGCTGGGCTGAGGCGCTGGCAGTGACCTCCACATCTGCACAGGGATGGAATTGGTGGGATGGAGCCTCTGCCTGTCCTGGTGCTGCTCCAGGGAGGAGATTCCCTCTCCAGCACCTTTGTCAGAGGAAGGAAGAGGAATTTCCTTTACAAGCACAGCCCAGAAGAATTTAACTCTCTTTTAATTACCTGAATTAATTTAAATTTAAACTTAAGTTTTTTTCAATTAAATGTCACTTAAAAACTTTTTAAACTTAACGTTAATTAAATTTAACTCTCCTTTAGCAGTGTAAGGTGCGAGGCAGTGGTGCTGCCCCAGGAAGGTCTCCTGGAATTCCATGATTTTATGGTTCTCTGAAATAACACTGATTGTTCCCAGGGGGTTCCCACCGGCACTTTTATCCCATTTTATTGCTCCTACAAAGCCAGTCCTGGTGCTTTGCTGCTCCCAGGGCAATAAATGCCCTCAGTTCTGCTGGAGCCCAGCCAAGAGTGGGGAATTTATGGCCCGGGTTTGGTACAAAACACAACAATTACTGCAATCCAGGATTAATCATATCGCCATTAACAGCACAAAACTGCTCAGTGGAGATTTATCCCCAGCCAGGGAGATTCCAAAGTGCTTCAGGGATTGTCTCACACAGAAAACAGAGGGGAAGATCAAGGCCCTGGAGCCCACAGGACTGAGAAAATCTCTAAATCTCCCCCTGAACCCTTCCCACTCCTCACCCAGGGGTAGGAATGTGCTCCTTGTTGATGGAGTGACCAAATTTTGTTATTATTTTTGGTCTGCTTAAAAAGGTAAAAAGCCCTGTGGTGGTGTTCACAGGGTTCCCAGGACAAGGGAAGAGATGAAAATCTTGACTCCATGCTTCAGAAGGCTGTTTTTTTTATTTTATGATATATATTAAAAGAAAATTATATATTCAAACCATACTAAAAGAATAGAAGAAAGGATTTCATCAGAAGGCTTGAAAGGAATAGAAAAGAATGATAATAAAATCTTGTGACTGACCAGAGAGTCTGAGACAGCTGGACTGTGATTGGCCATTAATTAAAAACAACCAACATGGGCCAATCACAGATGCACCTGTTGCATTCTACAGCAGCAGATAACCATTGTTTACATCTCATTTCTGAGGCCTCTCAGCTTCTCAGGAGAAAAGATCCTAAGGAAAGGATTTTTCATAAAATACATCTGTGACAAAGCCCAGAAGTTTTTCTCCTTCATTTGGTACAAAGACACCTCATAGGACCTGGGGGATTTCACCTCAGACCTGGGGCTGCCCATTGGACAGAGGCCAAGAGGTCCAGCCTAGATAATTCACTAGAAAAAGAAGAGAATAAAGGAAATAATAATAAAGAAAATAATTTTGTGGGGTGTTTTAGCATGAGCAAGAACCTCTTATCCCCAGGTCAGTTTTTCTCTAGAAGAGCTTTGTTATTTTACCTTTTATTAAACCTTTTTATGTTTCCAGCACTACTTCAGGAGCCATCCTGCTGATTTTATGCTTTTTGAAGTATCAGAGCTATCTCGGGTGGGATGGGCTCCTCTGAGAGCTCAGGAGTAACCCAGGGAATGCTGTCCTGCACGTCCTGGGCACACTCAGGGTGCTGGAGCCAGCCCAGGGCCTCTCAGAGATGCCACAGGTGGGAATTTTTAATTTTTAATCCATCATTTTTAATGAAAGGCAAAGCAGCCCCAAGTCCCTGGCAGTGACTGAAATGCCTCTGTAGCTTTGGAGCTATCTCTAAATGAATAAATAAATAACAAATAAACTCCTCTCAATCCTTTGGTTGGTGCAAAAGAGGAATTGTGTTTATGGAACAAACTGCCCTGAGTTTGTTCTTCACACCCCACGGTCTGAACCCACCCTGTTCACATTTCAGGGACTGGTTCAGGGCAAAAATGGAAGCAGAAATCAGCTTTTTGACCCCAAAACAGGATCAAAACACAGACATGAGCTCAGGGAAGGGCCAATCAAACCACAGGGGTCTGAGGAACCTTTCACAAAGTTCTTGGTGGGAAGTTCTGCCTGGAAGTGGCTCACAGCAAACACCATTTTGTGACATACTGCGTGTTTTATATTAAAGCATTTTGTCTGTAGGGCAGGGGAATTCCTCTCAAACTCTGCAATTTCTGCTCCTGGCCTCTTCACCTTTTTTTTCCCCCTTCCATGGTGTCATCACATCCCTAGGTAGCTAAAAAGACCATTTTGGGGTCTTTTTGATGACATCTCTGCCACTCCTCTGAGCATTTTGACCATCTCCACTTTGCTCATCAATCCAAGACCTCAGAAGATTTTTAGTGCACCCATTTTAAAATTTACACATCGATATATGAAAAAAAGAATTAAACATCAAGAGGAAAGCAAAGACTAACTGAGCTGCAAGCTGCAAAAACAACTTTATTAAACAAAATCCGAGCTGGAGGTGGAGGAAGAGAAAATTTCCAGCCAGCAGAACCATCACAGTTTAAGGTAGGTGAATCTCAATTTGCCCTTAAAATGCTATTTTTTTTTTGAGAACTGTGCTGTTGTAGAGTGATTGTAGGAGAAAGATTTCACCTACAGGATGTACCAGTTCTGAAATTCAACATAATTATTCCTATAAAAATAAAGGTAGTGACTTAGGATGATTTTTCTCCCCACTGTGCCCTTTTTTTTTCCTTTTAAAGCTATAAATTAAATTACTGCCCTTTTTGGCCAAGAACAACCAAAACCAAAAATTATATGGATGGGGTAAAATGCACCCCAGTTCTGGATGGTGCAAAAAATGGATCCTAAAAACATTTTCACAATATAAGGCTGAAATAAAGACAGGAAAACCCCAACCATTCATGGTTTGCTCCTGGGATTTCTCTAGCTCTTGTCTCTTTCTGCTTTATATTTAATGCCTGTTTGTGGGTTAGCATTAAAAAACAACTCCTTGCCTAAAAACTAACATTAAATGAGATTAAAATGGAGCTGAGGGTTCTGTCCTGCAGAGCAGAAATAAGGAAAAGAGGGATTGTACTGCTGGACATCAGAAAAAATTAAATAAGCATAGGAATTACATTTTTACTGATTTTTTGATTAAAAAAAAAAAAAGCCATTCATCTCTTTACAGGGAATTTTTATTAGGTCTCATTGCTTCAAGTCCTCCAGACTGGTGGGAATTATGACTTTGAGTGAAAATCCCCATTTTTTACAAATTCTGTCTCTGTTGGCTGCAGTGAGGGAATTGCTGAGGCTCTGCCCTGAGTGAGGAGAGCTGGGGGGACTGGAGCTGTGCCCCAAACCCCAAACCAGCACAAACTGGGGAAACTGGAGCTGTGCCCCAAACCCCAAACCAGCACAAACTGGGGAAACTGGAGCTGTGCCCCAAACCCCAAACCAGCACAAACTGGGGAAACTGGAGCTGTGCCCCAAACCCCAAACCAGCACAAACTGGGGGCACTGGAGCTGTGCCCCAAACCAGCACAAACCAGGGTTCAGAGCAGGAGTGTGAGATCTGCAGAGCACCATTAACTCTTTTTTTCCTCTTAAAATTCCCTTATTTTTGGCCCAAGACAGGTCAGAGCCTCGGTTCAGC
>NW_005054472.1:673979-680445 GCF_000277835.1 Geospiza fortis | reverse complement strand
TGCCTCATTCTCTCTCTTCTGCTTGATAACACAGAAATCAGCAAAATCCCCTCCCCACGGTGAGGATTGCCCAGGGGAACACTCAGGAGGGCTGGACATGGTGCTTCTCCTCCTTCTAGCAGCTCTGCTGCCAGGTAAGAGTCAGCAAGGCACGAGTGGCAGCCCCTGACAGGAACAGGTCAAGCTGGACCTGGGGACCAGGCTGGATCCTCCCCTGGACACCCAACACCTCCACCTGGGTTGGAATCCTGGATGCTCAGAATTTTAAATTTAATTTTTTAAAATTATTATTATTATGCTGAAAGGCACAGACTCACCAGAGAACACCACAATTGACCTGAGGCTGTGGAGAAGGTTTCCAAAATTTATTAATAGCACTGGGATTATGGATGTGGAGTTGGTTAGAAGTGTGTAATGTCACAGGGTGGAAAACTTTAAAGTTTGGGGTTTTAGAATATAGAAATAAATATGAAGCAAGATGGAGGTTTTAGGGTAAAATCAAGTTGTTCTTCTTTACCTTATTCTTCCTTCTTCTTCACCTTCTTCTTCCTTCTTCTTCATAAGTTTGAGGGATGTTTTGTAATTGGGCAGAAAATTCTGCATTGAGGGCTTTGAGAGATCAGTTATTGAGTTAAAAGAGAAAATAATCTAAGTGGCATTTCTTAATTAGATCGTTTAGGCTTAAAAGACCTTGTACCAAGAGATTGTTGGCCATTTTGTGCCTTACTGATGAAAAGCTGCAGAACTCACAGTAGTGAGACTGTGACACCAGGGGCACTCAGGGAGAGGAAACACCACGTCCAAAATAGATTTTTTGTGATACCAGGGGCACTTAGGGAGAGGAAATACCACATCCAGAGTAGATTTCCTGATCCCTGAGTGCCCTGCTGGCCCTCAGAACCCCAGCCCTGCCTGGAAGAAGCCGTGCTGGGCTCTGCTGGCTGGCTGGCAGTAACCCAACCCTCGTCTGTCTGTCTGTCTGTCTGTCCCCCAGGGCCCGTGGCCAGCAGCCTGCACAGCTCCAGGGTTTTGGCAGGAAGCCTTGGAGGCTCCATCACCCACCAGTGCTTCTACACTCCCACGCCAGCCAACCAACACCAGCGGAAATATTGGTGTAAAATATCAGCCAACGGGCCCTGCTCCACCATCATCTCCAGCAGCTTCACCTCCAGCCACTACCAGGGCAGGGTGGCCCTGAGGGATGTCCCCCAGAATGGCACCTTCACAGTGACAATGACAGGGCTGAGGAGCAGCGACTCGGGCACCTACAGGTGTGGCATTGGCAGCACAAACCGAGGGCTCTACACCAGCCTCACCCTGGCTGTTTGGGCAGGTAGGGTTTTGTCTGGGCTCCTGGGAGAGCTTTGGGGTCAGGTGCTTCAGCTTTTTGCTGTTAGCCAGTCTTGTATTTGTGGGGTGCCCGGACAAAGGAATGATGAATCTGACTCCATGTTCTCAGAAGGATGATTTATTATTTTATGGTCTAAATTGTGGTGGTGTTCGCAGTGGTCCTAGGACGAGGGAAGAGATGAGAATCTTGACTCCATGTTTCAGAAGGCTGATTTATTATTTTATGATGTATGTTATATGAAAATTATATATTAAAATTACACTAAAGAAAGAGAAAGGATTTCATCAGAAGGCTAGCAAAAGAAAAGAAATTGAATGATATTAAATCTTGTGACTGACCAGAGAGTCCAAGACAGCTGGACTGTGATTGACCATGAATTAGTAACAACCACATGAGACCAATTAAAGATGCACCTGTTGCATTCCACAGCAGCAGATAATTATTGTTCACATTTCATTTCTGAGGCCTCTCGGCTTCTCAAGAGAAAAATCTTAGCAAAAGTATTTTTCACAAAATAGGTCCGTGACACTATATTATATTAAAGAATAATAAACTAAACTATACTAAAGAATACAGAAAGGATACAGACAGAAGGCTAAAAAGATAGCAATGAAAAACTCAGGACTCTTTCCAGAGTCCAACACAGCTTGGCTGCTGATTGGCCAATAAATCAAAATAATTCACGGCAGAAACCCAATGAAACAATCACCTGTTGGTAAACAATCTCCAAACACATTCCAAAGCAGCAAAACACGGGAGAAGCAAATGAGATAATTATTGTTTTCCTTTTCTCTGAGGCTTCTCAGCTTCCCAGGAGAGAAATCCTGGCAAAGGGATTTTTCCACAAAATATGACGGTGACAAGCCAGATAATAGAGTTTTATAATATATTTTTATATAAAGTTATTCTATAACTTTTATAATTTTGGGGTGTAAAAGCACCCAGATTTAGTCAAATCAGCTGTTCAGAAATGTGAAAGGATTCTCCTTCTGCTGCCTGTTGGAAACACAGGTTTGGAGGCTCTGGGGAAGGGGCACAGGGGAAGTGTCTGAGTGAATGGCTTTTGGGGAGGTAAAGGAAATAACTGCTGGACCTGCAGGGTGTGAACTGTGTGTGGATATTTTTTGAGATATTTTAAGCTAAAGAGATGAATGTTTGTTATCCTAGAGCAGAGCTCAGCAGCATGGCCTGAGATAAGTGGTAGAGCCAAAAGGATGGGGCAGGTTTGGGGAGCTCTGTGTGCTGACAGTCCCTGTCCTGCTCTCTCCCTACAGATGCCACGGTGCCAAAGCCAACCCAGCTCATCCAGGGGCAGCTCCACGGCTCTGTCACAGTCCTGTGCCCCTCTGGGGACACCCAGAGTGACCAGAAGAGGTTCTGGTGCAAAGTGGGCAGAAGCAGCTGCACTCCCATCGCCAGCTCCGACGGCTTTGTGGGCAGGAGGTACCAAGGACGCATCGTTATCACCCCCCAGGAGAGCTCTGGAGCTTTCAAAGTCCTGATCAATGACTTAAAGGAGGAGGATTCGGGGCTGTATCTGTGTGGGACAAAAGGATTGAAGGGTCAGGACAGCCCACAGGAGGTGCTTCTGCAGGTGGCCACAGGTAGGACAGGGCATGGAGGGCTCAGTGCTGGGTGAGGGGCGTGAAATTCTAACTCTGTGCCCTCCCTGCAGCCTCCACCCTTCCCAGGAGACCCAAATTCCTCAGTGGCACAGATGGGGGCTCGCTGTCGCTATGTCCAAATCACCAACAGGACAGGACTGCTGGGAACGTGCCTTGAGCTGTTTTATTTTCCAGTATCAGTCTCATTCCATGGTTATGGCAATGGGAAGATGCCACCAGCTCACATCCCAGGCAGCAGACAAAGAACTCAATGTTACAACTTACTTTAAAAGTTTTTTGACCAATCACACAAAGCAAAAGCATATTGACAGTATTTATATGTGTATAGTATATATTCTATATTGACAGTAGTTCTATCCAACCGCTATAAGCACACGTACCTTTGGTTAAAACAATGTTTGCTTATTTTGAATACAATACCTGCTTGTCAGCCTTAAAACACAATGCACAGAGCTCCATTATTAAGCTTAGAGCTCCCTAGATATTATATTATATATTATGGTATATCTCACTAGATAGACTTTTCTGCAGCTTAGGGAGTTATTCTAGCCAAGCATTAATACACAGATCATTGTTCTATTTGTCCTTAATTTTCTACTTTTTTTTTTTAATTTTTCTGCTGACCAATCTCATGGCTGCTGCTTAGCTCCAGTCACAGCTCTGCTGTCTCTGAGGCCTTTTGCAGCTTTCCCAAAACCCTCTGATTTTATGGATTCCCACACATGGGGGGCTCAGTGCTGGGTGAAGGATGTGAAATTCTAACTCTGTGCCCTCTCCTGCAGCCTCCACCCTTCCCAGGAGACCCAAATTCCTCAGCGGCACAGTCGGGGGCTCAGTGTCCTTCCGGTGCCACCACGACCCCCAGGGGACCTACGAGAGGAAATACCTGTGCAGGTGGAGGGCAGGGAGCTGCCAGGTGCTGCTGGACACCGAGGGGTTCGTGCTGGAGTCCCACCGAGGGCGGGCACAGATGTCCAGCAGCTCCACGGTGCTGCTGGGACAGCTGAGGGAGGAGGATGCAGGCTGGTACTGGTGTGGGGCCAGGAGTGGGCACACTGAGCTCACAGCCCCCCTGAAGCTGCTCATCCACAAGGGTAGGTGGCATGGTGGGTGGCATGGCCTGGGTGGTCCCCTGTGGTATTCATATTTTCTGGAAAAACCCCTTCGCCCAGGATTTTACTCCTGGGAAGCTGAGAAGCTTCAGAGAAAAGGGAAACAATAATTATCTGATTTGCTTCTCCTGTGTTTTGCTGCTTTGGAATGTGTTTGGAGATTGTTTCATTTTCATTGCATCAGTTTCATGTGAATTGTTTTGACTCATTGGCCAATCAGGGCCAAGCTATGTTGGGACTCTTTCCAGAGTCAGGAGTTTTCATTATTATCTTTTTAGCCTTCTGTAAGTATCCTTTCTGTATTCTTTAGTATAGTTTAATTTAGTATTCTTTAATATAATATCATAAAATAATAAATTAGTCTTCTAAGAACATGTAGTCAGATTCATCATTCCTCCCTGCCACGAGGCACCCCATAAATACAACAGTCCCCAAACCATTCTACATTTTCCTTTCATTATTAGCAAGCAGCTGAGGTGATGGTGAAGGTTTTCAGGGGTGGGAGAGCTGAGCTTTCCAAAGAAACGGAATAGGTTTGGGTGGTGTTATTGATTAGTGATGATGCAAACCCCTGGGATTTGACATCCTGGTCCTGGCAAGTGCAGCACAGGGAGGTGTTTGGCTCTGAAGAGGAGCTGAAGGTTATTTTGCAGTTTGAGAAACTGCAGAGGGTAAATAGACAGATCCATGGAACTGCTCCTCTGGCAAAGGCACAATGAGGGGGGTTAAGGCAGGAATGTTTGCCAGGTATCCAGGTGTTCATCAGTGCTTTTACAGCACTCCCAGGAATACCTGAGTCTGGTGGTTTTTCACAAGAGATGACGGGTGAAATGTGTAAATCTGTGGTAAAACTAACAAACATATTGCCCCTGCCAAAGGCTGCGTACTAAAGCCTCCAAATAAAAAACAAAATACTATTAATTAATTAATTAATAATGATTAATAATTAATTAATTAATAATGACAAACAAAGAAAATATAATAAATTATAAATAAATGATAAATAAACATTAAAATAATGAATAAATAATAAGTCAATAATAAAGCCTTTCTCTGTAGAAACCTGCTCCTCATGGGACCCAGGAACAGCCACTCCTGAGAGAGCCACAGCACCACGTCTTGCTGCCCACAGCACAGCCAGGCACAGCAGCAGGGCACGCGGGATGGGCACTGTCCCCAAGGACACCTCCATGGGCCCTGTCACCTATGGCACCACCATGGGCACTGTCTCCAAGGACACCAAGATGGGCACTGTCCCTCACAGCACCACCATGGCCACTGTCCCCAAGGACACCAGGATGGGCACTGTCACCCAGGGCACCACGATGGGCACTGTCACCCGTGGCACCATCTCCCTGCTGCCCACTGCCACGCCTGGCGCCTCTGCAGCCTCCCCAGGTGACACCTTTCAGGAGAGGTGAGTCCACAGCCACATCCCTGGTGTTTTCCAGCCTGTCTGCCCCATCCCAGGGCCCTGTGGAAGTTGTGCACAGCTGAAAGTACCTCCAGGGACACCAGAAGGGAGAGAAGGCAGCGAGGTTATTGTATTTGTGGGGTGCCCCAATGAAGGAAGGAATGATGAATCTGACTCCATGTTCTCAGAAGGCTAATTTATTTTATGATACTCTATTATATTAAAGAATGCTATGCTCAACTACACTAAAGAATACAGAAAGGATAATTACAGAAGGTTAAAAAGATAATAATGAAAACTCGTGACTCTAGAAAGAGTCTTGACACAGCTTGGCCCCGATTGGCCAATGAGTCAAAACAATTCACACCAAAATCCAATGAAACAATCACCTGTGGGTAAACAATCTCCAAACACATTCCACATGAGCAAAACACAGGAGAAGCAAATGAGATAGGAATTGTTTCCCTTTTCTCTGAGGCTTCTCAGCTTCCCAGGAGAAAAATCCTGAGCGAAGGGATTTTTCCAGGGAATGTGAATGCCACACGAGGCCACCTCATGTCCGTGCACACTTTGAAGTTGTCTCTGACCCTGCTGGTGCTGGCTGCTGCCCTGGAGCAGATGCCAGAGTCAACAGCCGTGCTCCTGCCTGCTTCCCTGTGCCCAGGACTCTGCCAGGACCTTGGGGACATTGCTGGGCTTTGAGCAATAGCCCTGGTGAATGTGGGGCTGCTGCTCAGCCCAGGGCAGCCCTCCTGAGCCCTGCAGCAGCCAGGAGTGTGGTAGGAACAGGGTGACTCTTAGGGAATAATGTGTAATGACTTTATGATTTCAGAAGGTTGAAGAAATGCTTTTTTAAGCTATACTAAGAGCTTAATAAACATATATAATATTATAAATAATATTATATTAATAGTAAATATTATATTATCATAAGCATGTCTTAGATTACATTACATTATATAAT
>NW_005054472.1:667775-673963 GCF_000277835.1 Geospiza fortis | reverse complement strand
GATTATTATATTATATTATATTATATTATATTATATTATATTATATTATATTATATTATATTATATTATATTATATTATATTATATTATATTATATTTATTATATTATATTATATATTAATGCTTTATTAAGCTATACTAAGAGCTTAATAAAGCATTATATTATATCATACTATACTAAACCTATATAATATTAAAGAAAAACTCCTTTTACACAGTCACGACACAGCTTTGGCTTAATTAGTTTATCAATCTAAAACAACTATCACTGGCGGCCAATTAAGAAATCACTCCTTGGTAAACAATTTCTACAACACATTCCACATGTGCTAAACAACAGGAGTAGCAAATAGAGATGAGAATTATGTTCTTCTTTCTCTGAGCTTTCTCACAGACTTTCACAGCTTCCCAGGAAAATCCTGGGAGAGAGAATTATGTCTCTCTCTGTTCAGAGAATGTGAATATCACACCAGGAGCCCATGGGCAGTGCTGGGAGCTTGCTGTTGAACCAGGAGTGAGCTTTGGGCTTTCAGGTTCATCCAAAGGCTGTCAGGCTTTTGGGCAGGAATTATTCCCTGGTTGTTTTCCACACCAGTTCCTGTGTCTCACCCCAGTGCAAGCTGTTCCCAGTGGATTTCCCTCCTGTGAGCAGCTCCAACTTCTGCACCAGCTGTGGCCACCAGCCAGCCCTGCTGGAGGGATCCTGCAGCTGCTCCAGGAATTGCAGGGTCAGCCAGAACCCAGCTGGGCAAAGTCCCCAAATCCACTTCAGTACCAAGATGGACACCTGGGATCCTCATCCAGGTACCAAGATGGGCACCTGGGATCTTCATCCACCCCATCCTCCCCATCCCCAGCTTCCCCCAAGCCACATCATCCTGGCAGAAAGAGGGAAGACAGCTTCCAAAAGTGTGAGGGTTGTAACAACCCACCACGAGGATGGATTGCTTGTGAATTCATACTGTGCTTGTGAATTTATGTTGTGTAAACAGCTCGTTCTCCCTTTGGAGGGGCTGATTCAGCTGGCAGCACAAACCCCACACAGCAGCTGAGGAAATCACTTCCTCATAAGCCAAACTCCAGATCAAATGATTGTGACTCTCCTTGACTCTGTTGACTTTGCTTTGATTCAGAGTTTGCAGTTCCTTGGTACTCTTTAGCATGAAAGCAACAACCCGTATGAACCACAAAGGTGACTCCAAACCTCATTCAATCCTGGTTTTTCATCTTCCCAGCTCCTCAGGTGAACCACAGCTGCTCCCAGTCGTGTTATCAGCTCTGCTTTTGCTGATTTGCATCACCGTCATCATCCTCACCCTGGCCAAAATCAAGCTTCAAAAGCAGACAGGTAGATTAGTCGGGCAACTAATTTTTGGGGCTGCAGTGGATGTTTTGCAAGGGCTTTGCTTGTGATTTCCAAGGGCTGGAGTCTGACCCATGGAACATTTCCATCTCCCAGACACGTGTCTGTCCTGCAGCCCCAGAACGTGACTGGACCTGAAAGCAGAGTCCTTGAGAAGTTGTTTGGTTTTGTTGGAAATGTGCTGAAAAGCAAAGCAGATGAAGGAAATGGAAATCTGGGTTTTTGTGTGTGGAGGATTTGTGGCTCCGTGGGTGATAGAAAACCCTGGAGGGAGAGACCTGTGTGGTGTGAGCGGCTTCACCCTGGGCAGCTTCTGGGGCCAAATCCAGCTCATTCCGTGCAAAGCTGACAAAGACAGGCCCAAAAAATCCTTTCTAAGAACTGATTTGCAAAGTCAGGTGCATCTATCTCAATCCAGACCGTGTTATATCCATAAAAATAAATTTAGGGACAGAGAACCTTTGGGGATGACAGCGGTGAGGGGAAACGCGGAATTCACAAGAAAGAAACTGTGAAATAATGGCCTAATAATGGCCTAATTTGGTGTCTGACACGCTGGATTACTTCAAGAGGTGCTAGTGGGGGTGTTCCCTGCAGTGCATCCGTGCGTTTTGTTTTACAGGAGGAGGAAGGAGCAGCACAGGGAGCCTGGAACCAGCTGGGCTGAGCCCTGGGAAGGAGGAGAGGATGGAGGAGAACCCAAGCCCAGGGGGGGAGCAGGAATTCAGGATGGGCTCTGGCAAATGTAGGTGGGTGCTTGCTGAAACACTGCAGGTGTCCTCTCCATTGATGAAAGAGAATAAACTGGCATTTTAAGCAGGGGATTTGTGGCTTAGTGAGGAAAACCAGGTGTGCAGTCCAGGAATCACAACCCAGAGCCCAAGAATCACATTCTGCTGCCAAACTCCTGCCTTTAGTCCTCCCCAAGAATCCTTAAGGCATGGATTTCATAAGACTTGGATTAAATCCTGCATCAAGTTTATATATTTATTGTAGGGTCAATTATAATTTTTGATTGCAAGCAGTAAAGCTGTTATCTGTCTTCCTGCCTCTTTCAGTAAATTCTGATTTCTTATCTCCTTTCTCAGCATTACACAAAAGTAATTCTTGTTCACAGTGTTGTAACCATGTCATTCTCTTTTGTTCTGTTGTGCAGGACAATCTCTGCCATCCTTGGAAATATCAGGATGAACAGCTTCTATGTAAGAGTCTCAGATTGTTGATGCTTTTTAGAGAAAAGCTCCTGTAACAATCATCTCAGAAAATATTTTAGATATTATTATTATAATTTAAATATGTCTAATCTGGAGGAATTTGTATCAGTGAGGACTCCACTGAAAAAAAATTAGTGGAATAGTGGCTCAGAAATTTGGTGATTTCATGTTCTCACTCCAATGCACTCAGAGCCAACAGGGGTCTTCTGGTCCTAAATATAAATAATAGAAAGAAAAATTATACTTCCCCATAAACCTTGAAAATCAACTAAACTATCAACATTCTGTGAAAAACCTCCTAAAAGGGGGAATGAAACCCAAAAATTATTTGTGCCTTTTCTTCCCAGGTAAAGCCTGGAATAATTCTCCAAACCCAGCAGGAGCTTGACTCCAGAAGTCCCCTCTGACCTGGGGTTTTTCCACCTTTCTGTTATCAAAACTCCTTAAAATATCATTTTAAATAATAATTTTTGGCATAAACCCAGAAATACCTATGAAATTACTTCTACAAATACCAGAGAGGGGCAATGCCAGATCACAGCTTCTCTTCTGTTTCATTATTTTACAGTTACCTTATGGGGAAAAATTACTCTTCAAGGTGCCTGATGAAGACTTGAGCCAGAACCTTCTGTGAAAGCCCCTGGGCACCTGAGCTGGGAATTTTCTCTGTGGAAAGCCAAGCCCCCAGCACCTCCCCTGCACTCCTCAGAACCCAAATCCCCTTTGCTGAGAGCTGAAACCCCACACTGCCCAAATTGCTCCCTGTTTTGCAGAAAAGAGAATAAAATAATGCCCCTGAAACCAATTATTTGTGGGTTGTTTCTCTGAAGGAAAGATAAAACTGGGGAGGGGGGGGGGAGGAAGGACTTTTGTGGCTTCAGGGTTTCTCATATCAGAGAATCACAGAACTGGAAAGGATCAGGCTGCTCAAAAATTAAGGATTTTCTGTGTTTTGTTTGGTTTTTTTTAATCCAGGTCCATGCAATAATTTTCCAACACATAAACCATGTCTCGTTTCAGTTTCTCAGACACCCACATTCCCAAAGTGATATTTTTCCTTCACCTCTCCTGGCTTCAGGGTTGCTCATATCAGAGAATCACAGAATTGGAAAGGAGCGGGCTGCTCAAAAAATAAGAATTTTCTGTGTTTTTCTTTTTAAATCCTGATCCATGGAGTAATTTTCCAACACATAAACCACGTCTCAGTTTCTCAGGCACCCACATTTCCAAAGTGATATTTTTCCTTCACCTCTCCTGGCTTCAGGGTTACTCATATCAGACTGATATGAACTGAATCACAGAACTGGAAAGAATCCAGCTGCTCAAAAAATGAGGATTTTTTTTGTTTGTTTAAAAATCCTGATCCGTGGAGCCACATAAAGCACATCTCATTTCAGTTTCTCAGACATGCACGTTCCCAAAGTGCTGTTTTTCCTTCCCCTCTCCTGCAGGGACCTCCACAGCTTCAGAAGCAGCTGAAATTCAGCCCGGGCACAGCCCAGCCCCGAGCAGCAGCGTTGGTTCCACGCTCAGATCAGGGCTCGTGCTGCAATCTGCACTCCCCAAATAAAAGCAATCCGAAGGTTGTTTGTTTTCTGGAGATGCCAAAATGCTTTGGAACATGGGACTTGGCAGGGAAACGCTTCCTCGTGGGCTAAAGCAAGGAAATACATTTCAAATATATTTGCATGAGGCTTTACTGGAAACCTTGAGGGTGAAAAGGGGGGTTTGGTTAAAAAAAAACCCTCTTCATTCACCTTGGGTTAATTTTTGCTCTTTGAGATTTCACCAGCAGGTAGAGGTTCCCATATTTCTGTAGGTTTTGTTCTGCTCAAGGCCATGCCACCTTCCTCTGCAAGGAGTTAAAAGCTCATTTCCATCCCTCTGCAGGGTCCAGCAGGGAAGCTGATCCCTTGGGATCCGTGCCTGGGAGAGTGGGAGCTCCAGGAGAGCAAACACAGCTGTGGCCACCATGGTCCAGCCAGCACAAGTGGTGGCCACAAGACCAAAGAAGCCCTGCCAGCATGACCTGGGGAATGTTTGGAATGCCCAGGGAAGCAGCTCTGGTGGGAGGCTTGGAGGGGATCGGGGTTTGTTCCCATCCAGGAGAGGTGGTGGTGGCTGCTCCCTCAGTCCAAGATCCCCACCAAGCACAGAGACAGCCAGGAGCTCCTTCCTCACCCCAAGAGTTCCTTCCTCACCCCAAAAGATTCTTCCTCACTCCAAAAGCTCCTTCCCTATCCCAAAAGATCCTTTTTCACCCCAAGATCTCCTTCCTCACCCCAAAAGACCCTTCCTCACCCCAAGAGCTCTTTCCTTGCCCCAAGATCTCCTTCCTCACCCCAAAAGATCCTTTCTCACCTCAAGAGCGCCTTCCTCACCCCCAAAGATCCTTCCTTACCTCAAAAGATCCCTTTCCACCCCAAGATCTCCTTCCTCGCCCCAAGAGATTCTTCCTCACCCCAAAAGATCCTTCTTCACCCCAAGAGCTCCTTCTTCAGCCCAACAGCTCCTTCCTTACCCCAAGATCTCCTTCCTTGCACTGGAAGCTGCACATTCATAGCAAAAATGGAGCTCAACACCCTCAGCTAAATGAAAGGTACTTCCAAGGCTGGCTGTAGGATCTGATAAATCTGTTGAAGATCCCAGTTCTGGGTCAGGCTCTTGCTGCTCCCAGGCACTGCAGGAGCTGCCATCCTGTTCAAACACATCAGTTTTCACTGAGGGGGTGAGAAAAGCTCCATGTGACCCCCCCAGCCAGAAGGAATTCCTGCTTTTTGCATCATTAAAATGAGGCAGAGCAAGGAATCGCAGCTGCCCTGGCTGCTCGGGTCCTGCCCAGGCAAAAGCTGGCACAGCGGTACCCAAAAGACTCTCCCTGCACTTGACCCCACAGAGACACCAAAGGAGGAGGAGGAGGAGGAGCCCTGGAGCTTTCCAGGAGCCCCTCAGCCCTGGGGTGGCTGTGATCAGGAGGGGACACCCTGGAGGGACAGCAGAGCTGGGCTGGGCATGGGCAAGGCATGGGCTGGGCTTTGGCTGGGCTTTGGCTGGGCATGGGCTGGGATTTGGCTGGGCATGGGCTGGGATTTGGCTGGGCATGGGCTGGCCATGGGCTGGGATTTGGCTGGACAGGAGCTGGACATTGGCTGGGCTTTGATGGGCAGTTGGCAGGGCTTTGGCTGGGCATGGGCTGGACAGTGGCTGGGCATTGGCTGGGCACGGGCTGGGCATGGGCTGGACAATGGCTGGGATTTGGCTGGGCTGAGCTGTGGCTGGGCATGGGTTGGACAGTGGCTGGGCATGGACTGGGCTTTAGCTGGGCATGGGCTGAGCTCTGGCTGGGCTCTGGCTGGGCACGGGCTGGGCTTTGGTTGGACAGTGTCTGGGCATTGGCTGGGCTCTGGCTGGGCTCTGGCTCCCAGCCCCAGGTGGGCAGAGCTCACCTGGCAGCGCTGCTGGATGTTGTTCCTTTAAGGCACAACAGGTGGAAAGGCAGGGCTGAAGGTGCAGGGAGTATTTAAAGCAGGCTGGCACTGCCACAGCCCACGGGGACACAGGACACAGGACACTCACAGAGCTCCCAGGGTCAGCCTGAGAGGGAACGAGAGA
>NW_005054472.1:665888-667765 GCF_000277835.1 Geospiza fortis | reverse complement strand
CCAGGAAGAGCCTGGAGTGTAAGTAATGCTGCTTTGGCATCTTTGGGAATGCACAACGTTTTGTAGGGCCGTGCTGGGATGGGGAAGGAGAAGAACACAAATCTTGAGCCACTTTTGAGGAGCCTTCCTCACACAGAAGGGAAGCAGCTGTTTGGAGCCATTTCGTGTTCAGAGCTCACTGGTGGGAGGCTGATTTCTTCTGGAAGAACCATAGAAACAGGCTTGTGGCAGTTGTGGTTTCTTCTCTCCAGCAGATTTTTAATATTAAATTTCTGAAAAAAAAAAGCCAACATAAATTATCATTACAATATTTGCATTAAGTTTTAACCTAGGAAAGAAAAGTCAGTAATTATTACTGTAGGAATCTAAATTTCGCAACTCAGCCTGAGATCATTACTGGCTTTTGAACCCCAACAGGCAGATTTTGAAATTTTAGAGGACAATTGCTGCAGTTGTGTCCTAAAGCAGCTGCTTTGGAAGCTCCCTGAGAAGTTTGTACAGTCACAGGAGGATAAGTAGAACCTGAAGCTTAAATTAATTGACTGGATGTCAATTGTGGTGTCCTTAAAGTGAAATCAGGCAGAGCCCTGTCCCACTCAGACCCATGAAGGTGTGGGTCCTACACACCTGAATCCCTACTCTGCAAAGGGAGCATTCCTATAGATGTAATAAATTTCTGAGGTATAAATAAACATCACCTAATTGCAATTGTTAATGAATTGCACAGTGGCACCATCCATCCCTTCAGACTGAGGTGAACCTGTGCTCTTGGGCCATGGGATGTTCCTGCTCCTCGCAGGCAGATGAGAATTAAACTAAAATAATTTAATAGTGCCGAAGCTGTTTTCACTTTCCAGCCCAAGACACAAATGAACCATGAAGGTCTGATCTGAAAAGCAACAAGTGGGTGCATGGAGGATCTGAAAGGAACATAAAATCAGGTCTCAGATTAGTGTAGAGTGGATCCAACAGCTGAATGGAACATAAAATTGGGCCAGCAGCACAACCTCAGCTGGGATTGCAGTCACTGCCATGACAGCTACCTGCTTATTCTATTCTATTCTATTCTATTCTATTCTATTCTATTCTATTCTATTCTATTCTATTCATTTCTTTTCTGAAATAAGTTGCTCACATGTTGAACTGACACAAACATGCTTAGTTCAGAGGGTCCCAAGCACTGCAGGCATTCCTAAAAAATGCTGATTTCTTGGTAAATCCTGATAATCTTCAGCAAGTTCTGCCTGACCGTTTCTGCTCAGTGCATCACCAAACGAGCCCCTCTTATTTGTTGTCTCAATATTGTAAAGGAGGCATCTGCTTGGAACTGGAAAAGTTTCTTTTCTGCACGTTTGGTCAGCTTGATCTTTTATCTGGAAGCTGATTGTTCATCCTTAACCCCATGGAAATGGGGTGGATTGGTGGCTTTTCCCCATTCCACTACAGCAAATAAAACCCATGGCAAGGTGAGATCAGCAGTGACCTTGACGGGCAGTTGAAGATGTGAATAATCCAGGATGAAATTTGTTGCTGTGCACATTTTCTGGGCACAGAAGCCTCCAGCACCTCCTCACAGCACAACTCTCTCTACAACAATTTGTATCTGCACAGTTTCCCCATGGGTCAAAAGGATTTGAGGGGCAAAATATTGCATATATATAAAATATATAGAATATATGCAATATATTTCATCTCTGTTATTATTTCTCAACTATTTGAACAGCAGCAAACATTCCACAGAAAGCCAGAAGGGATCCCAGGCTGGAGTGACAAATGTCACAATTAAACCTTCATGTTTTGTCAATGCCATGGCACGGCCTTGACACTGGTCATTGTCAGGAGCACTAGTTAATATCTAATGGGCTGGACTGGGCTGA
>NW_005054472.1:657963-665871 GCF_000277835.1 Geospiza fortis | reverse complement strand
GCAGGAATTCAGCAGAATTTGGGAATTGGACTCTGGTGTTCCATACCCAGAGAGAGCAGCTGCAGGCTCAGGTTTGCACAACTTGGGGGTCAGGTCCTGGTCTCTCCCAAACCATCATAAATCTGAAGATAATTCTCCCCAGGACTGACAGAATCCCAAAAGCACAACAGAAACATGGGGAAAGTCTTGTAATAAGGGAGATTTGGAAGAGCCAGCCTGGCCAGAGAACACTGCTGCTGGAAACCTGGAAAATATCAAAATTTAGGAATAAAATAGCACTGGAGAGGAAGGTGATGGTCCCAACCCACATCCAGAGAAGTGTCCTGGAAATGACCATCCGTTTTAAGGGTAAAGACACTAAAAACACATCTCTAAAGAGGGACTGGCTGAGGGGGGTCTGCCCTCCCCTGGGCTTTACACACAAAATGTGTAAAATGTCCTTGTCACCCAGTGGAGCTGCAGTGAGGTTTAGAGTCCAGCACCAAACAGATAAACAACAGTGTTATTCCTTCTCAGCACTACATGAAGTCAACAACAACAACAACAAAAATTATCTGTTCTGAGTTGGAAAGCAAGAGGAAAGGTCATTATGTTGTCATCATAATTTTTCCATTTACATTTTAAGAGCATCTGAGAAAACAGGGCTGGGGACAGCTCAGAGCTGTTGGTGTTGGTGGTGCAAGAGCACAGGAACCACTGGTTTGGGTGGGCTCAGATCTTGGTAACCCTTCCAGACCTGGCAGAACAACGTGGGCTGTACCCCAAAACCAGCTGAACTTTTAGAAGAAATTAGAAAAAGAGATTATTTTGACTTTGCCCAGCTGGGCAAGGCTGAGCTGGGTCCTGCTTGCACCACAGGCTGGTGAGGTGACCATCAGGCAGAGGAGCTGCTGGCAGCCAGGGGCAAACACCAAGGCCCTCTTTGTGCCACGTTGTTTGCTTTGTGCAGAATTTGTTATGTTTGCCTTGCTGGCCACTTCTGGGATGTGTTTGAAGAGAATTTTTCATGCTCGGTGAGTTAATTATTACCCATGGACAAGTGGCCATTGAGCCAGGAGAAATCACAATACAAGGAAGAGGCACAACAGAACACCTTTCATCTTAACAGGGAAATAAAAGCTTTTTTTCTTCTGCTGGGAATTACCCTCAATAAAATCGTGTCACTTGATGCCCTGAAATCAAATTGCTCTGATTGTTTGTAAGGGTTTTCCTTGGCACCTCTCATCAGCTCCTGTAGGTCCCTTCTATGAAGTTGGAACAGGCAGGTGGATCAAGAGGTGTGCTCAAGAAATGCATATGAAATCTGATTTTTTGGAGGTAAATCCCTACAGCTCACTCAATTCCTCAGCAGCTGAGGAAAGAATTAAAAAGTAGAGGTGAAAATATCATCCTTATTCTCCTTTGTGTATCCTTGGAGAGACCAGGGAAACAAAGAGTCACTAAATAGAGGCTCCAGTCAGGAATTCTGTGACAGAGGGAATTGGGGTGCTGGGATGAGATCCACAGGCAGTCCTGTTCCTGTGCAGAAACCCAGGCAAGGACAGAAATATGATTAACTCCCTTTTCCCCATCCAATTCCTCAACAGGAGCAATTAAAAACCATATTTCTCTCTACTTCACGTAGCCACAACCCTCAGATCCTCCAAGCATAAATATTATTAGATGATTAACATTTTGCAAATGTGATTATTCAATATCTTCCACGTCTTTTCCAGGGAATGCAAGAAAAATGGCTTTACTGGCGTTCCTCTTCCTGCTCACCTTGGTCCCAGCTGGGTGTGTAAGGAGCAGACACCCCCCCAAGGCATCCAGTGAGTGTCACCTGCGTGGGGCACAGGTTTTGGGGTGGCCAAGGACCAGGGGGGGCACTGGGAAGGGAGGAGGAGGGTTTGGGTGATGCCTCCAACAGGCTTAAAAAGAGAAAAATATAAAGTTAAAAAGAGAAAAGTGGATGTATATCATGCAGGGCCTTCAGGTACATTAAGGGCAGATAAAGCCTCCTGTGAGGCTACACCCAAAATGGACAATGCTTCTCAAAAACAGTTTTTTGAGTTTCTTGAAACAGAGGCCAGATAAAAAGTTAAAAGGATAAAAATGGATGTGTTTAATGAAGGGCCTTCAGATACATTGAGGGCAGATGAAGCCTCCTATGAGGCTACACCTGAAATGGACAATGTATCTCAAAAACAGTTTTTTTAGTTTCTCAAAACAGAGGCCAAAAAAAAGGTTAAAATTATAAAAGTGGATGTATTTAATGAAGGGCCTTCAGGTACATTGAGGGCACACGAAGCCTCCTGGGAGGCTACACCCAAAATAGACAACGTTTCTTGAAAACAGTTTTTAGAGTTTCTCAAAACAGAGGCCAAACAAAAAGTTAAAAAGATAAAAGTGGATGTATTTAATGAAGGGCCCTCAGGTACATTAAGGGCGGATGAAGCCTCCCACGAGGCTACACCCCAAATGGATGATGGTCATGAGTTTCTCAGACTGAAATAATTTTGGTCCATTTGCACATTCTGCAATTCCAGCTTCAGGTAATGAAGGCAGATACTCCCAGTTTGCTCCCCCAAAATTCACTTTTGTTAATACTTTTGGGGCCTGAGGCAGAGGGTGTCCTTGAGCTGCAGGCCTGGAAGGATTGTCTAGTGTGACCAAAATGTGAAGACACCTTCTGACACTAAATGCAGCTCAGGGTTCTACACCAGTGCAGCACAGGACCTGAAAAATACAAAAGCTAAAATCTGAAGGCATCATGGGGAGCACCTTTACCTCACAGGTGCCCATCACTGCCATGGGAGCTCATGGGCCCTTGGTGGCACACACAGCCCTGGGGGCACACAGGGCACTGATCTGGTGGCATACACAGCCCTGGGGCACACCCAGCCCCGGGGCACACAGGGTGGCACACACAGACCTGGTGATACACAGGGCACTGATCTGGTGGCATACACAGCCCTGGGGCACACCCAGCCCCGGGGCACACAGGGTGGCACACACAGACCTGGTGATACACAGGGCACTGATCTGGTGGCATACACAGCCCTGGGGCACACCCAGCCCCGGGGCACACAGGGTGGCACACACAGACCTGGTGATACACAGGGCACTGATCTGGTGGCATACACAGCCCTGGGGCACACCCAGCCCCGGGGCACACAGGGTGGCACACACAGACCTGGTGATACACAGGGCACTGATCTGGTGGCATACACAGCCCTGGGGCACACCCAGCCCCGGGGCACACAGGGTGGCACACACAGACCTGGTGATACACAGGGCACTGATCTGGTGGCATACACAGCCCTGGGGCACACCCAGCCCCGGGGCACACAGGGTGGCACACACAGACCTGGTGATACACAGGGCACTGATCTGGTGGCATACACAGCCCTGGGGCACACCCAGCCCCGGGGCACACAGGGTGGCACACACAGACCTGGTGATACACAGGGCACTGATCTGGTGGCATACACAGCCCTGGGGCACACCCAGCCCCGGGGCACACAGGGTGGCACACACAGACCTGGTGATACACAGGGCACTGATCTGGTGGCATACACAGCCCTGGGGCACACCCAGCCCCGGGGCACACAGGGTGGCACACACAGACCTGGTGATACACAGGGCACTGATCTGGTGGCATACACAGCCCTGGGGCACACCCAGCCCCGGGGCACACAGGGTGGCACACACAGACCTGGTGATACACAGGGCACTGATCTGGTGGCATACACAGCCCTGGGGCACACCCAGCCCCGGGGCACACAGGGCACTGACATGGTGGCACCCACAGCCCCGGGGCACACAGGGCACTGACCCCAGCCTGTTCTCCCGCAGTCTCCAGCCCCGTGTTCGGCCCCAGGGAGGTGCACGGCGTGCGGGGCGGCTCGGTCACCGTGAAATGCTTCTACCCCCCCACGCCGATGAACAAGCACGACAGGAAATACTGGTGCAGGCAGAAGGGCTCCGGCTGCCTCACCGTGGTGTCCTCCGACTTCGTGGCTGCTGCCTACCGGGGCAGGGTCACCCTCACTGACCAGCCCCAGGAAGAACATTTCCTGATCAACATCACAGCGCTGGAGCTGGGCGATGCCGGCACCTACCAGTGTGGCGTGGGCATCAATGGCAGAGGGCTCTCCTTCAGAGTCACCCTCAGCGTTGCTGAAGGTAATTACACCCCTGGGACTCCCTCAAATACCATTTTCTTGGGATTTTACCAATATTAGGACTCCCTCAATGGTATTTTACCAATATTAAGACTCCCTAAAATACCATTTTCTTGGTATTTTGCCAATATTAGGACTCCCTCAAATGCCATTTTCTTTGAGTTTTTCCCCCTCTCCCTCTTAAACATAAGTACAACCTTGGGACTCCCTCAAGTACCATTTTCTTGGTCTTTTACCAATACTAGGACTCCCTCAAATACCATTTTCTTGGTATTTTACCAATTGGTAATTTACCAATTGGTAATTTTACCAATATTAGGACTCCCTAAAGTACCATTTTCTTGGTATTTTACCAATATTAGGACTCCCTCAAATATAATTTTCTTTGAATTTTTTTTTTGTATTTTACCAATATTAAGACTCCCGAAAATACCATTTTCTTGGTAATATACCATTTTCTTGGTATTTTACCAATTGGTAATTTTGCCAATATTAGGACTCCCTCAAATACCATTTTCTTGGTATTTTACAAATATTGGCGCTCCATAAAATACCATTTTCTTTGAGTTTTCCCCGTCTCCCTCTTAAAGAAGGCTCCGTCTCTGGCCTGCCCGCTGTGTGAGAGCTGCAGGTGCTTTCAGGGAGGGTTCATTTCACGCCCTGAGTGTCTCTGTGCACAGCCCCACCCGTTCCTGAGGATGCTGAGCTCTTCTACGTGAAGCTGCGCAGCACCTGGACCGTGACCTGTGGATTTGGGAAGGAGACGGCCGAGCTGAGGAAATACCTGTGCAAGAAGGAGAAGGATGGCTGCAGAAACATCATTAACAGCTATCAGGACACAGATGTCCCAGGGGGACTTCAGCTGACTTTTGAGAGCCCTCCAGGCTCGTTCCGTGTCACCATGACTCAGATGGACTGGGAAGATGCAGGCGTGTACTACTGTGGGGCCGGTGAATATGAGAAGGACGACACAAAGAAGGAGCTGGATGTGTTTATCTATGAGGGTGAGCTGTTCTCCAGATGTTTTCCCCTTCCTCTCTTCCTGCTTTTTGGAAGCATCAGCTGCACTGTCACTTTATTTAGCAAGAACTTGAATTTCTCTTTGCTATTACCCTATTCTCTGATCCATATACTTATTTCTATTCATTTAACCACCTGTAATGTACTAAACCATCACTAAATGAAGCTTGTATCCAGACTTCACCTTCCCAGAAGTGGATAGCTCTGTACCCCAGCCCAAAATTCCAGGAGACAAATTCCACCCCCCTAGTCTGAGGCAAGCAAGCTGTCTCCTCAGGCCCCCAGCTCCTTAAATCTCAAACTGACAGATGCAGATGGTCCCTCTAGCAAAGGGAACAAAGCTTTGGAATATCTGTCCACAAAGCCAACAACACCCAGTGAATTTGGGAGAAAGCAAGGCCTGACTGACCCTTTAGGATGAATTCCCACCAGTGCCATGACAATCTCATGGTTTTTGCACCCCTGAGCTTTGCCTGGCCTTCCCTTAACCACAGCACCTTTTTTGATCTGATAATGTTGATTTCCTTGGGAGGATGCCCAATGGACACAAGTGAGACTCTTGTAACTGATTTCATTCTTACCAACAGACAAAAATTTCCCTCACTTCAAGACCAACATAACTGCAAAAATTGGAGGTTCAGCAAGCTTCGAGTGCCTCTATGACCCTCTACTAAATTCCTCCACGAGGTTCTGGTGCAAGCAGAAAGGCAGGCGATGTGGTGACATAATCATAGACAACACTGGGCGTGTGGAGGACAAATATGAAGGAAGAGTGGCCATGTTCGAGAACCCCGAAAATAAAACTCTCACCATCATCCTGAACCAGCTGCAGGAGAAGGACAAAGGCACTTACTGGTGCATGTCGAATCAACTGAGGGAGCAGCAGTCATCAACAGAACTAACAGTTGTACCAGGTAAGGGCCGTGCACTGGCAGTTCTCTGCCTGCTCAGGAGGTACAGAACCACCCCAAGGGGGCAATCTGGCTTTTTGGGAAGGGGCTGTGAACTCCAAGCCTGAACTCACCCCAGCAGCTTTAAAACTGAGACAGAAAGGTTCAGTTTTGTGGGAATGCGTTCGCAGAAAATTCTCATGAAATATTTCTTAAGCCTTACAAGAAGATGTTATAAGTGAACTAGCCAATTTGATTAATAAGGAGAATTTATTCCATCATTAAAATACAATTGTAAAAAGGCCACGAGCAAAGATCAGATCGGCGCTGAACCAGGTTGGGTGAGACAGGGAGGGCATTCTGGCTCCTCTCCTCTGGACATCACAAAGACACAGCTCTCACAAAGTCTTTTTATACATTTCTAAGCTCCAAGTGTTGCTGGGAAGGGTTTCTTGCTTTCTTATTGTTGATTTTATCCTTTTAGCATATTCACGTAGTTTTTGCTTTCTTGCTGAGAGTTTCCCAAACTGTAAGAGGAAAATCTCCTGCAATATAAATTCTAGGAGACACGTATTTATCTTATGGATGGGTTTTGGTCAGAGGAATAATCCTCTGGAATCAACATTTCTGGAGATGAATATTCAGGCTAGGATCTTGGTGCATATCGCTGTAATCTCATCAGAGGGAATTTCCCAGAACCCTCCTTTGGTATGCCAGGATTTTCATCAGCTGAGATTACTGTAGCCTCAGCACGAATTTATACACATCATCTATTACAAAGAGAACCATAAACAGCACCTTTAATGTTAATTTAGCAACACGAGGAACACTTTCCTTCCAAGCTGGAAAGTGCTGCCAACACAAGGAAGGCAAAAAGGGTAAGTAAGAGGAGGCAGGAGAGAGGCCACTGGCCTGGGAGATGTGGCCACTGCACTCTGTCCCAAGGGGGCAAGGCTGTCTCAAGGGGCAAGGGTCCCAAGGCTGTGTCCTCCCAGGGGCTTTATTTATCCCCAGCAGCAGCACCACCAGCTGAGTGCCTCTCCCAGCCCTGAAACCTCTCCCCCAGCCCTGATGTCCTGTTTGCCTTCACAGGAGAACCTGCACTGACGGGAAAGAAGGCGGTGGAGGCACAGGCGGGCTCGCGGGTGAATTTAACCTGCTGTTACCCCTGCAAGTATTACACCTACGAGAAGTACTGGTGCAGGTGGAACAACACGGGCTGTGCCATGCTGCCAGCGCTGCAGCAGGGGCTGCCACAGCCGGGGGACGCCTGTGACCCAAACGCCAGGACGGTGGTGCTGAGCCTGGACCCGGTGGCCGAGGAAGATGAAGGCTGGTACTGGTGCGGGGTGAAGCGCAACGGGGTCTTCGGGGAAACCATGGCCGTGGAGCTGCGGGTGAGCGCAGGTGAGCTCCGGGCAGGGCTGGCTGTCCCTGCTGGTCCCTGTGCTGAGCAGGGCTCTCCATCGCCGCTAGGCTGCAGCAGCTCAAAGCGCAACCCGCAGCCTCCCACCCAGCAGCGCTCTGCTTTGCACAGGTTGCCTTCGGGGGTTTTGTCTCTCAGTTTTGGCTTCCCAGTCGTAAAACACTTATTTCAATCTAAAACTGACCTCTTTTTACAGCAATTTTACTCTTAACACCATGCTGATTAATTGTTCTTTTTACAGTGTAATATTTTATTTTATAAATTTCTATTGTTATTTTTAATAAATAATATTATATTATTATCTATAATTAGATGTAATAATTACATTAGTATATTAATTCTATTATACAAATTTATTATTATCGAATTAATTATAAAAATTATAATCATAATTTTATAATTAATT
>NW_005054472.1:656467-657712 GCF_000277835.1 Geospiza fortis | reverse complement strand
ATTGCTATTATTATTTTCTAATGATATAATATTATAATATGTCATAATAGTATTTTATTTATTTTATAATATATTTATATAGTTTAGTTTAGGCAACATCTGGCACCTTTCAGGTGAAGAACTGATCAAGTTCAGAGTTCTTGCTCCAGGGAACTTCTTTGCTTAATAAACATGAACCCAGGGAGGAGCAGGAGAGGCTGACAAAAACAGCAAGGGGCTTAGTCTCAGCTTTGGAGGAGTATTTTGGAATTGAAGTGGTTTTGGGGGGAGGAATATTGTTAGAAACAGAGAAAAAATAGAGCCCTGGGTATCTGATATTTACCCATCCTGAGTGGGTGATGGCCAAAGTGAAATCAGGGTAACACAGCCCCATTTCATTGCTTTTGGTGGGCAAAGAGCCAGGAATAAAAGCAAAGCAAGGAGGTAAAATTTGACCTGGAAATATTAGAGGCAGAACTTAGAAATGCAAGACTTTTTCAAAAGTTCACTGGCAGAGAGATTCTACTTGAGATTTTCACAGTAAATTATTTGGTGTGAGAGCATTTCAGGCCTCCAACCCCCCTTTTGAAGAGCCTCTCATGGAAACTCCCAACAGCAGCTCCATGTCCAAACACATCCCAGCAGTTTTTGTGTCCAGCTCTCGTGCTGCTGCTCTCTAACCCCTCTCCTTCCTTGGGACATACAGAGAGAGATGCCAAGCTCAGCCCAGAGTTCCTGGATGTTGATTCCAGCCATGATCCTGGAGCTGTTCCCCCAGGAGGAGCCCACAGCGATGCTGAGGTGCGAAAAGGAGCCGCCCCAGAAAGGTTGGTTCTCTCCATCCCCTGCCATTTATCTTTTTTGTGGGGTTTAAGTAAAACCCCTTGTGTTTGTACACCCTGTGTGCGTTGTTTAGCAACACACAAAAAAAATCCTGTCCCCAAAGAACTTTGCTCTAAATGTCAGAGAAGTTAAAAAGTGACAGCAAAGGGCAAGATGACTCACAATTAATCTCCAATTCAAGAAAATAGTATCAGAAGGAAATTATTAGAAATTCCAGGTACAAAGTACTTCTGTTAATATTAGAGAATTTTCCTTCACTTATTTATAACCCAGCTGCTGATGTAGCTGTTTCAGCCTGACCTCAAGCCTATATTTTTATTTGGGTTTTGTTTTATTCTGTGTGCTAGAATCCAGTTCATTGATTGAATTGCACCATGCTCACTCAGAATTACCATCCTACCCAAATTTAGCCTGCTGGATTTT
>NW_005054472.1:653645-656438 GCF_000277835.1 Geospiza fortis | reverse complement strand
TTCCCTCTTTTCCAGCTCTGATGAAAGCCATGGCTCCAACACTCTGGCCTTAGTGCTGGGCCCTCTTGCTGGCCTGATCCTCATTGTTGTGACAGCTTTTGCCATTGTCAAATACAGGCAGCTGAAGAGATCTGGTGAGTCCCTGCCTCTCGAGGCTCTTGAGAAAGAGCAGCAGCATTGAGTTAAAGGTGCTGGGCTTTGCTGCTCTCCTGCTACCATACCAGGATGGGCAGGGAGGTCCCTGCTCCTCCTGTGACCCATCCAGAGAGCTCCAACCCCTTGCTCCGCACACTGACCCATCCAGAGAGCTCCAAGGCCCTGCTCTGACCCATCCAGAGAGCTCCAACCCCCTGCTCTGACCCATCCAGAGAGCTCCAAGCCCCTGCTCCTCACACTGACCCATCCAGAGAGCTCCAAGCCCCAGAGTGTCCAGGCTGAGACAGAGCCCAGCCCTCCCTGTGCTTTGCCCATTGTGCCACAGCACGGAGGGTTTGGCTCTTAACGTGCTCACCACCCACTCTGAGCGAGACCTGAGGGATTTTCCTCCTCCCTCCCACCAGACCTGGTGTCCGTGGGGAGCTACAGGACCAACATCAGCATGTCAGACTTTGAGAGCATGAGGGACTTCAGTGCCAGCAACAGCGTGAAGGAGACCCATGAGACCCCCATGGGAGGGGATGGTGAGTGACTGACCCCAACCCAGCCCCGGGGCCAGGGGCAGCCCTTCCTTGCTGAAATACCCCACAAAAGCCACAGAAACACCTGCCAGCCTCTGCCCCCTCCCCAACACCTTCCTTTCTCTGCCTGCAGAGTTCATCACCACCACGGACACTCCGGACAGTGCTGCCAACACAACGAAGGCAAAAAGGGTAAGGGGAGGCAGGAGAGAGGCCACTGACCTGGGAGATGTGGCCACAGCCCTGCACTCTGTCCCAGGGGGGCTGTCACCTCCCAGGGGCTTTATTTATACCCAGGTGCTCTCCATTTTACCCAGATCCAGCCCCTGTGGGTGGAGGGGGGGAGATCTCACCCCTGTCCTCACTCCCTGTTTTAGCAGAGACATTAGCAGCAGCCACTTTGCTTCAAGAAATAAACCAAGGCAGCCCCAGGCAGCGTCAGGAAGGTTGGGTTTGTTACCAGAAATATGAATCACTGGGATAAGCAGATGGCTGGAAACCATCACATCCCACTTCTCAGTGGCACAGGGAGGCGGGGGGGGCTCTGCCGTTGTAAGGGCTGAGATTTGCTGTGATCTCTGCCTTTCCCCAATTTTCTGTGCCTCCCCTCCCCTCCCCTCCCCTTAGGTAAGACTGTGGCGCAGTGGCCCCTTTTGGAAGGGGCTGCAGGTGCCACGTTCAAGCCTGTGCTTTTCAAAGTCCCTACCAACAGGAGAGGTGTGGGTGTTGGAAGTGCCAGGAGCTGAACTGGAGCAATCAAGGGAACTGTCAGGACATCAGTAAAGCCCAGCAGCTTTAGGACAGGGGGGCTGAATGCCAACACCCAGAGACAGGCTTGCCGAGGAATCCCAAACCGAAAAGCTTTTGGGGTCGATGCTCACATCGGCACCAGTGTGAGCCACTGGATTGTCCCACTGTTGCAGTGTCCCCGTGTTATCCTGGGATATCCACAAAGTGCTGCCCATCCCCATGCCCTGACTATGTCCTCCTGTCCTTCCCAGAGCTCCAAGGAGGAAGCTGACCTCGCCTACTCCTCCTTCCTGGTCACCTCCAGCAGCATCGCCCAGGCCAGCTCTGGGGGGGACAGCGCTGTCCCGGACGTGTCCCCACCCCAGGACCGGGTCTGAGGGGAGGTGGCAGCGCCTGGGACTGGCTCTGCCTTGAGGATCACAATGTCAGCAAACAGCACTGTTCATTTCTCTCACAATTTGCTATAGCTTGACCTGTTTTTTGCTTAAATTCAGCTTCGAGTGGTGATTTAGGAGGAGTGGTTCGATGGCAAGGGGGGCTGGAAGTGCAGGTCTGAGTGAGGACGTTGGGCTGGGAAACAGCAGGAACTCATCCTACCAGCAGCCCCAGTTCCTACACTGGGCTCTCACACGCCAGAAGGAGCATTGTGGGAAAAAAAAAAAAAAAAGAAAAAAAAAAATCCTATTTTCCTTTAAAGGCAGCTGGGAAACCCTTTAGAATAGCATCTGATGCTTTTGATTCCTCTGAGCTTTCCTGACCTGAGGGCAGCACCTGCAGGGCAGACACGTCTGGAGTGTTTGTGTGCACGAGCAATAAAGAATCCAGTGGCTTTCAGCAGACTGGGGAACTCAGCGTCTGTGGGATATCACAGGAGAGCCCACCCAGAGAGGCACAGAAAGGGTGGGAAAAGCTGAATATTCCACGGATAAAGCAGTGCAGGAAGAGGTGACAATGGCAGGCTGGGTTATCTGGCCCACACTGAATTTCACTGAGTATAAACACAAATTATTTCTGAATTGTGGATTCCAGAATTTCACTGAGGATGAAACACAAATGATTCCCGAATTGTGGATTTTCAGTGCTGGGATGAGCAGGGCAGCATCTCCCTCCTGCTCACCAGCTCTCACATCCACACTGCGCCTTCCTGCCTGCCCTCAAAGGGAGGTCAGGGCTCACCTGCTGCATCCCCAGGGCTGCATCCCCTCAGCAGTGCCGTGGGAAGGGGTTTGGGTCTTGGGAAAGGCGTGAGGGGCCGGGACAGGTCCGTGAGGGGGACAGGGACAGGTCTGTGAGGGGCCGGGACAGGTCTGTGAGGGGGGCAGGGACAGGTTCGTGAGGGGCCGGGACAGGTCTGTGAGGGGGGGCG
>NW_005054472.1:643530-653570 GCF_000277835.1 Geospiza fortis | reverse complement strand
GGGGGCAGGGACAGGTCTGTGAGGGGCCGGGACAGGTCTGTGAGGGGGGCAGGGACAGGTTCGTGAGGGGCCGGGACAGGTCTGTGAGGGGGGCAGGGACAGGTCTGTGAGGAGCCGGGACAGGCCCATGAGGGGCCAGGACAGGTTCGTGAAAGGGCCAGGACAGATTCATGAAAGGGACCGGGACAGGTCTGTGAGGGGCCGGGACAGGTCCAAGACAGGATTGGGACAGGTCCGTGAGGGACAGGGACAGGTCCGTAAAAGGGCTGAGACAGGTCCATGAGGGGGCCAGGACAGATTCATGAAATGGAACCAGGACAGGTCCGTGCTGGGACCGGAACAGGTCTGTGAGGGGACTGGGAAATGTCAGTGAGGGGGCCAGGACAGGTCCGAGAAAGAATCGGGACAGGTCTGTGAAGGGCCAGGACAGATCCGTGCTGGGACAGGGACATGTCCGTGAAGGGGACTGGGAAAGATCCATGAAAGGGACCGGGACAAGTCCATGAGGGACCGGGACAGATCCATGAAAGGGACCGTGACAGGTCTGTGGAAGGGGCAGGGACAGGTCCGTGCTGGGACCGGGACAGGTCCGCACCCGCCCGGAGCCAGGAAGGGAGGGAGTGCCTGACTCAGGTGCAGCAGGAAAGGTGTGAGCCTGGAAAGCATCCCCGGCGGGCAGCATGGCAGGAGAACGCTCGGGTTTGGAAATTTCTGAGAGCAGAAAACCCCTTTCGCTCTCCCTTTGTAAATCCTCTTCCTCCTGCCCCACGGCATCTTTGCCCAGCTCCGCTCCTCCCTCGCTTCCCTGGGAGCCCTCGGGATGAGCTGAGCTCCGGCAGAGGAGCAGGGCCTGGCAGAAGGGCTGGGCTGAGCATCCTGCAGCCCTCAGCTGCCTGCTGTGCCCCCTGCCCCTTCCCACTGCTGGCACTTAATTAAATATTCTTATTACAATGTGCAGCATCATTTAGTTTAGGCAACATCTGGCGCCTTTCAGGTGAAGAACTGATCAAGTTCAGAGATCTTGCTCCAGAGAACTTCTTTGCTTAATAAACATGAACCCAGGAAGGAGCAGGAGAGGCTGACAAAAACAGCAAGGGGCTTAGTCTCAGCTTTGGAGAAGTATTTTGGAATTGAAGTGGTTTTGAGGGGAGGAATATTGTTAGAATTTTTCAGGTGAAGAACTGATCAAGTTCAGAGATCTTGCTCCAGGGAACTTCTTTGCTTAATAAACATGAACCCAGGAAGGAGCAGGAGAGGCTGACACCAACAGCAAGGGGCCTAGTCTCAGCTTTGGAGGAGTATTTTGGAATTGAAATGGTTTTCGGAGGAGGAATATTGTTAGAAGCAAAGAATAGAGCCCTGGGTGTCTGATATTTATCCATCCTGAGGGGGTGATGGCCCTGGGCTGCTGCTGTGCCCTGCAGTGGGGACAGATGTGTGAAATCCCTGGTTTAGGTGAAAGCATTGAGGCAGGCACGGGCTGAGGGGTGCAGCACACAGGGTGTGATGGATGGGATGAGCTGTAATGATTGTGAAGCTGAAGGTGTGGAATAAAACCCTCAAGCTGTGATCCAGAGCCCACAAAGATCCATGAGGAACTCACCAAGCAGCCCGTGCTCCTTCAACAGGTGCCAGCTGATTTCCTGGGGTCAGGGACGAGCTGTGGCACCTCACTGCATCCCAGCATCATCCCCAGGGGTTGTCCTTCAACAGAGAACCATGGAATGTCCCAGACAACTGTCATTCCTAAAAGAGTGGTGGAGCTGAACAATCAGCTCTCCTGAGCACTGCCAGAGCATGGCGAGATGTGTTCACCTGTTCATGCCCTGACACCTGGACAAATGAAACCCATGGGAAAGTGAATTAACAAAATCAAAGCCCTGAGAGGCTTTCCTTTGGCATCAGCAAATATCTGAGGGAGGACAGTGAGCAGAGATCTTTCCTTTGAAAGTGATTCACCGAGCACCACCCAGCCTGACACTTGTGCCGCAGGGAAATGCTGGTGCTGTCCCCCAGCTGGGATTTAGGGCACGCACTGGGCACCAGCAACACCCAAAATGGGAGAGAACAGACCAGAACTGTAAATAACACACAGTTCTGGGGACAAACGGAGGGGATCTAGCCACACTGAGGTCTGAGTTTGGTGGTTTTGGTGTGCCTGGAAGGATGCATCAGCCCTGGCATGCTGGAGTGACACCACAGAGAATTCAGAATGTTTCACCAGCAAGAATCACATAATTCCTCAGAACTTTGACAAACAGACTCAGCACAGTTTCAAGTTGGGTTTATTTATGGTCATCACCACCAATTTCCACAAAACTCACTACTGAGTGTCAGTAAATTGCTCAATACACTCAAAAACATTTTTCTATTCAGCAACCACATATCTTGCACAGAAACTTTTTTACTGATAAGGCAGAAAATATCATCTCAAAAGGAAACACAGATTTCTAAGGCCTGACATACCTGCTAGGACCTGTTCTTGGAAGCATTTCCCACACTGTACTTCTCATTTCAGCCAGATCCATCAGTGGCAGCAGCCCTGAGAACGAGCCCAGGTTTATGCAACATCAGCTGTACCAGCCAGCTCTCAGCACTCATGCCCCACATTCCCTAGACAAAATATCTGTAATTTAAACC
The DNA here is from genome assembly GCF_000277835.1 of Geospiza fortis. Lineage (NCBI taxonomy): Eukaryota > Metazoa > Chordata > Aves > Passeriformes > Thraupidae > Geospiza > Geospiza fortis. The sequence continues at coordinate 650,930 of NW_005054472.1, read as the reverse complement.
ATAATTTTATGACATGATCACAGCTTATATCTGCCAGCAAGAGAAACCCTTGTGGCTTTTCCCTGGGAGCATCCTTGGTGATGCTGATTTAATCAAACTCGTTATTTCCATCTTAATGAAGACTCTGCTGATGTCCCTGGCTGGCAAAGCTCCCCATGTTTGCCTGAATGCAGCTGGAACTGCTGGGGAGCTGCACTGATACAGTGATTTATTGTCCCTCTCATCTCTGCAAAGCCCCTGCAGCTCCTCAGCACCAGCCCATGGGTAATTAACACCTCCTGCTAACGAGATTTCTCCATCCAGTCCAGGAGGATGTCCAGCTCCCCCAGGGATTTCATGGCTGCAGATGTGACATTCAGCTGAAATTATATTTAAAGGCATGAGCTGTAAGCAGGCACCATCACTACAACCCAACATAAAGAGAATGTAAATATCTGTGTTAATAATACAATATATAACATATAACATATAACATATAATATATAATATATAATATATAATATATAATATATGATATATAATATATAATATATAATATATAACACATAACATATTACATATAATATATAACATATAATAATATGTGTGTGTGACCAGGCTCAGTCACCAACTCACCCCTTCATAGTTTGCAAGTATTTGCTTGAATTTCTCCGTGGATTCCTCCCCACACACGCAATTATTCTGCTCACGCTGGAAAAACAAGATAAATTCATGAATCTTATTTTTTAAAATAAGATTTCAGTTTCTGATTTTGCTGGGCATCATAGACTGAGACACTGTGGAACTGTGGGAAAGGCTGCAGGTGCCTAAATCAGGCTTTAACTCACTTGACAGACACAAGGACAGGATAAATTTTGGCCTTTAGGACCAAAAGGGGAGTTTGCTGGTGATTGGGCAAATATAAAAATCTCCCAGTGGACAGAACACTCTTCACACCACTCTGCTTTGTATTCTCATCAAAAAACATTTATATAAACAGAGACTTTGCAGCTTTATAAATCTCCCAGGTTGGTTTATAGATGAAATATTAAGGGATGCACACTGGAGCAGAAGCCAGGACTTACACACTGCCCGAGCTTCCTCCTCGTGCTGAGGAAGGAGTTGGCAATGCTGCTGATTTTCCTGTTCACAAACGAGTCCTCGGTCCTGCAGTGCTTGAAAACCTTGTCCACGTAGAAGGTGAAGAGCTGATAAGTGATGCAGCACCTGTCTGAAGACTTAGAAAATTAATTTAATGACTAAAAGTTCTTCCAAAGGGGTGTGACCTGCAGTTGCTCTCTAGGATAAAGCATCTCTGACAGGAAGCTCGTGGTAGCTGAGCACAGCAGGACAGTTTGATTCAGAGAAAGCTTCTTCAGTGGTACTTGATTGAAGCTGATAAAATAGATGGGAAATCATTTTAGGCTGATTTTCCAGGAGATCCATCCTCAGCAAGTCTCACAAAATGAAACCAGCTGATTCTGCAGCTGGGGATCAGAGGCTGAGACCCGGACAGCGGCTCCTGCCCCGGACTTTGGGGTGTGAGAAAGCTAAAAATCACTGATTCATCATAGATTGCACTTCCCAAGGTCACATTCACCTGTTTTAGGATCCCAGGAGGGCTCCCCAGCCAGGACCACCTACCTTGACCTTGTGCAGGGAGTGAGGGTGGGACAGGATGCTCAGGGTCCGGATGGGGTCTCTGGATTGCTGCGGAGAAAACGGAGATGGGCATGGAGCTGCTGGCTCCAGAGGGGCTCCAGGAGCTGCCAGGGGCTCCCCCAGCCCCCCAAAGCCTGGGAAATACCCACAATATTGGCTTTAATTGCTGTGAAGCCAGCCCTGATCTCTGTCATGCTCATGGAAACCCTGCAGGCTCCAAAGTGGAAGATTTTGTCCCCAGCTGTTGGCATCAAATTCATCCAGCAGGACACGGAGAAGAGGCAGAGGAACAGGGGGGATCCTCTCATGTCAGCTGCCTGGGAGTCCTGCCCAAGGAAGAGAATATTCCTCCTTATTTTCCTAAATAACACAACTGTGATCCATGTGAAAATAAACACATTTTATTCCAAACTTGTACATCTGTATTAAAAACCCCGTACTCATTACTATCTCTCACCCATTTCTTCTTTGCTCCCCATGATCAAGAGAAAAAAAATCAAATAATTAACTGAAGAGCTCAAAAAGAAAAGGAAAAATAAATAAAATATCAGTTAAAATGCATCTAAATAAACATTAGACTGTAATAACTAATAACATTAGTTATTCTGAAAAGATCTTATCAGAAAAATAAATACAGTGAAATTAAATTTTTAAGTCTGATGACACAGAAGCAACAGGAGGTAACTGACTGAAAGTAACAGATCCCAAAGTCTTATCCCAAAAGAAACCAGTTTCCCTCTGGCATAGCATAAGTCAAGCACAAGTTTTGTTAGCACTGAAAATTTAGGTTATTAATAAAAAAAATATTTCAGAGATAGGAACACGAGGAAATACCCAAAAGGACATAGAGCAAAGGGATAAACTCAGTATCTTACCTTGCTCTTCGGTGTGGGCTCACCTCTCACCTACGTCTGGCCTGGAGAGCTCCAAAGGAGGCGCTTTTATCCCGGTACCAGGAGGAAATAACTCTTGGATTAACTTTTGGGATTTTTCTTGCTTTTCCCAGCACGTATTTCCCTTTGTAATTTGCTGAATTAATGAGCTAGTGCAAGGGACCAGCTCTCTCTCCCACAGGTGTTTCCCTCACCTACGGAGGCGGGAACTCTGGCATCACTGCGTGGGTTTTCTTTTGGGAAGAGGGATGTGAAATCCCAAAATTAGGGACCATCCTTGGGGTCACATCCCCAAAATCTCAAACATGGAGCAATGCTGGCAATCCCCTCCTGGAGAGGGGCCATTCCCAGCTGCCCACAGTTGGGATGTGGGAAGCTCAGGGGCATCACTCCCCTGCACTCCAGGACTTCTGGCAATGTGTCACGGACATATTTTATGAAAAATACTTTTGCTAGGATTTTTTACCTGAGAAGCTGAGAAACCTCAGAGGAAAAGAAAAACAATAATTATCTGCTGCTGTGGAATGCAACAGGTGCATCTTTGATTGGTCTCATGTGGTTGTTTTTAATTAATGACCAATCAAAGGTCCAGCTGGATCGGGACTCTGGTCAGTCACAAGATTTTATTATCATTCCATTCCATTCCTTGCAAGCCTTCTGATTAAATCCTTTCTTCTATTCTTTTAGTATAGTTTTAGTACATTATTGTCTTTTAATATAATATAATATATATAATAAAATAATAAATCAGCCTTCTGAAACATGGAGTAAAGATTCTCATCTCTTCCCTCATCCTGGGACCCCTGCGAACACCACCACAGCAATGGACCTGGTGGAACTGGTGAAACTCCAGTCCAGGGTTTTCTCCATCATTGTCCCGGCTTTCCCCTGCCACTTTCAGGTAATCCTGGTCCAAAATTCAAGGAATCCTACTAGCAGCCTCAGGGAATGCTGTCCCAAATCTCCTCAGTTCCTGGACACTTCTCCATCCTGTGTCCGTGGTGTTGGAGATGCACAGAAACGCGAGGCTGGGGGTTTTGGAGGACACTGCTCCCACCCTGCTGGCAGAATAAGTGGTTTCCAGGCTCAGAGGGGATTTAGGTGATCACCCTGCAGAAGGACAGAAATTCCAACACCACCTTCCCAAGCCCCCAGCCCAGTGGCACAGTGACACCCATGACCATCTCACCACGAGCTCTCCCTGCTGAGCAAAAGGAGCAGACACGTTCTCCTCCCAGCATTTCAGCCCCCAAGGAACCAGGATTTGTCAGCTGAGGCTCACTGTCACACAGAGGTGGCAGTGCTGGTGCAAACCCCAGGCCCCTGTGCTGCTGGCTCCGAGGTTGGTTTGGATGCTCCTGCAGCCCCTTGGAGAGAGCTTCATTCAGTCTACAAACAAAAACGTGCAGCTAAATCAACTCCCTGCAGTTTCTGGGACCAGGAGGGATGGCCAGCTGGACATGGAGGGCACTGGGGTGGCAAAGTCACCCCTCTGGAGTTAGAGGCAGCCTCTGGAGCAGGTTCCTGCAGGGAGCAGCAGCCCCAGCGTGTCCCTGTTGCAATGTACCTTGTGCCTGTGGGCCAGGGCTGTCCTGCTGGGTGACTAATTAACTTATTGATCGCCAAGCTCAGTCTTGAGCGGAGATCTGTCACTAGGCAAATGGATTTTCTGCCCAGGCTAGTCAGGCTGTTGCACACAGGGTTGCTGGAAGTGCCCCAGGTGTGCCCACTGTGCCTCCCTCACCCGCTGGAAATCAGCCAGACGGCAGGGCCCAGGCTGCAGCAGGTTGGATTTGCCCTGGCTGAAGCGTTGGAGGGATCTGGGCTGGTTAATCCTCCCCCAAATCCCAGCTGCTGCCTGGAATTGCAGCAAAAGTTTTGCTGGAAGCAGAGGAAGTGGCAGCATTCCCGGGAGCCCGGTGCACACCCAGCCCGGGTGAGGAAACAATGGAAGAGGCAGTGAGTTCTTACTTCATTATGTAAATGGCAGATGACATGAAAGCATTTCTTTCTTTTCGGGTTTTTTTTTTTTTCCTTTTGGTAAGCGAACTGACGCCCCGGATGGGTCAGCCAAGTGCCAGAAGGCAAGGAGGAGACGTGGCTGCGGGGGAGGTGGAGGAGAAATGCTGGGGTGATACAGGAACAGCAGGGAAACGTTGGATTATCGAGGTCCAGGGCCTTGTACAAGTCTCTGCATGTGTCCCTCAGCCCCTCTATTCTGTCACCGACCTTCTGCAAAGCAAAAGAAACAGCAGGACCCTCAGCACAAGGGCAAGGAGGAGGAAAACCCCACCGGGGTGGGGAACAGCCCAGAGAGATTTCATTTTGGGGTTTTACTGGGTGTGAGATGGTGGTGGTGGAGCAGCCCAAGTGCTGGACGTGGGGGATGTCCAAAAGCCTCTCATTTCAGAGCAGAGTGGGGGGAACCAGCAGGGTTCCCAGAATGGTTTGGGTTGGGAGGGACCTCAGAGACCATCTCATGTCCCATGGCAGGGTCACCTTCCGCTGTCCCAGGGTGCTCCAAGCCCTGTCCAGCCTGGCCCTGGACGCTTCCAGGGATCCAGGGGCAGCCACAGCTGCCCTGGGCACCCTGTGCCAGGGCCTGCCCATCCTCACAGGGCAGAATTTCTTCCCAAAATCCCATCCATCCCTGCCCTCTGGCAGTTTGAAGCACATGCTGGACCAAACCCAGATAGAAGCGAATCCCCCCAGCGTGGCTCTCCCCAGCCTGTCATCAACCCTAGAGCTCCAGCAGCATGGAAACACCCTCAATAAAACAGTAAATCACCCTCCTTTGCTCTGGGAAGGAAGAGGGAAAGAAGGAGCAGGGATTTCTGAAACTCAGCGGTGTGACGCTGCAGATGAGCTCAGTAAAATGGGAAGTGACTCCCGCAGGCACTCTGGGCATGGCTAAACCTCGGGGGCACTCAGGGCTGGGAATGGGGCAGGGAAGGCTCCTCTCCTCTCCCCAGGAGCACTTCCAGCCAACGAGAGAGGGCTCCTCCCTCGGGGTTTCATGGCAGGCACGTTGTGGCAGGGCACTCCAAAGGTAGGGACAGCCCAGATAACAAGCAAAGGCAGCAGAGAGGGTTGTGAGCCAGCTGCCCCGGTGCTCAGGAATTAAAACTCAGCCCTGGGTGCCATTAACGCATCTGAGAAATCATTTATGCAAAGCCCGTGGCGAGCAGCACATCCCACATCTCACAGGCACGTAAGGGGCAGAGTCGGGATCAGAGGGAGCATCCCCAGAGCAGCTGGAAAATAATGCTGTGTCAGGAGAATGAATCCACAAACAGCAGAGGTTTGTGTCCAAAAAGGAGACAGAGGAGTCCTTTGGCTTTATTCCAATAAAGGGAGAGGCCATGGGGCATTCCCTTGGGGTCTCTCACATTTTTGGAGGACGCAGCCTCCTTTTTATCCCAATTTCCCAGCCATATTTCCCTCTCTCTTTCCCCATTTCTGAGGTACTTGAGAGGCCCAGACTTCCCAAAACACCTGACACCAGAGACTTCCCTCTAGTGTACAACCCTCCCTTTTCATTTTTAATTCTTACAGAATTTAGGACTTTCCCCCATTGTTTCTTTCATCTTTCAATATCCAGTTTCATGTATCAGCAAACCTAAAGTTTATTCGTAAAATCAAATATCTTTTTCCATTCATCAACCAGTGGAATCCTTCCCATTGCTGATCTCTCAGTGCTGGTTTTATCTATCGCAGCAGGAACGATGCTCAGCCCACTGTCACCATCACTGCTGTGGTGACAAAACATCTCCAGGGTGGCTGAAAGCACCAGGCTGCTGCAGACACAGGGCTTGGGGCAGTGACTAACACAGGACACGGTCCTGGAGAGCCCTGGAGCGTGACAAGGACAAGACACTCAGAGGGGACAAGGCACTGACTCACCCCTGGCTGGTTACATTGGGAAACTCAGCCCTGCTCCATCCCCTGTGCACTGGGAGTCATCCCACTGGTGTTACTGGGAGTTACTGCCCTCCTCATTTCATTTCAATATTCATTTCAACAATGAATAATTCATTTCAAATCATTCATTTCATCCCCCCCAAAAAAAATTCCTTCAAGAAATTGTCAATGAGCTGTTGTGATCCGCAGGCGCCCCGCTCTCAAGGGCTGCTCCCAGACCAGTTTAACATCAGGTTTCCAGTAAAGTGTCTGGGCGTGATAAGGCAGTTTCAATAGTGCCTTTCAAGGCGCTTTTTGTGCTCTAAGAAGTTCTGATAACACTCAACAGCCCAGCTTTGGTTTGACATTCTTTGTCATCGCTCCTATTTCACAGCAGCTTTAGGTAAACCATCGTTTCAGATATGAGCCTGATAATGGTTTTTCTCAGGTCCCCAGAGCCAGAGAACGTGAGTGAGAGAAATGCTCCCAGAAATTTTCATGAAGGAAGAATTGAGCTTTAATAACAGCATCCAGCAACAATATCTGGGCTCAGGAACCCTTCCTGATCTCCTTCAGGAAAAGAGCTGCAAAAACCAACTCACAAAAATGATTGTGAGTGTTACACAAAAATGATTGTGAGTGTTACACACAAAAATGGGGTGTTACACTTGCCCTGATAATGCTGTAGCTCACCAAAACCCCAGTCAAATTTTGTTTTCAGCAGCAGAAGAAAATGTTTTTATGTGGTTTTTCTGCACTGGAGTAATTTCTTTGACACCTGAAGTGATGTAATTTGTGAGCCAGCCCTGCCCTCTGCGTAGCTGGGTGTCAACGGAAAGATGAAACACAGTTCTCAGCTCCTTAAAAATCAGTATTTAATTGTCAAGAAATCCCCGTCCCTCCAATCCAAAGCCAAACATTAGCACAAGGAGTGCTAATGTGGCACTGTCCTCCTGAGCCAGGCAG
>NW_005054472.1:630752-643520 GCF_000277835.1 Geospiza fortis | reverse complement strand
CCCTACAGGTTCCCCCCCTGGTGTAGCTCTTTCCATGACCCTGGCACTCTCTGTCATGGAAACACCCTCAGCCAGCCCTGACGATCAGACTGCTCTTCTCTCTCTTAATTAGTGCAGCTCGTTATGGGCAGAAAGCCTGACCAAGGCCAGCTCCAGCCCTGCCCTCATCCAGCCCCAGCTCTGCAGTGCTGCTGACAGAAGTTAAAAAAAAAAAAATTGTTTTTCTCAGTAAACTCGACAAATGAGTCAGAAAACACTGAGTGAGGAGGTACTGCCAGAGAGGTACATCATGTTCCCTCTCCTCAGTCACGTTTTGAGCCACAACCCTTTGAATAATTCTGAAAATCAAACACTGGTGCTGCCTCGTAGTGAGAAGCAGGCTGAGCGTGGCTCAGGGAAATGTGGATTTATTCAACCGAGCTCCAAGACACACCCAGAGCAAAGGCTCAGCTGCTCTCCAGGGTTCTTCCCGAGAGGTTCACACTGCCCAGGACCCTCAGCAGCTTTAGGATGGGCAGAGCAGCTCCTTGCCCAGCTCTGGGGGCTCAGGGACCTTTGGAGAGCCTGGGACAATGTCCCTCACCCCAAGACCATGTCCCTCATGCAAGACAGTGTCCCTCACCCCAAAACAATGTCCCTCACCCCAAAACAATGTCCCTCACCCCAAGAAAAAGTCCCTCACCCCAAGAAAAAGTCCCTCACCCCAAGACAATGTCTCCCATCCCAAAACAATGTCTCTCACCCCAAAACAATGTCCCTCACCCAAGACAATGTCTCTCACCCCAAAACAATGTCCCTCATCCAGGACAATGTCCCTTATCTCAAAACAATGTCCCTCATGCAAGACAATGTCCCTCACCCCAAAACAATGTCCCTCATCAAGGACATTGTTTTGGGGTGAGGGACATTGTTTTGGGCTAAGGGACACTGGCCCCTCCTTGGGCCCCTCACCCCAAGACAATGCCTATCCTCCTGATTTTGGGCATCACCCATGGTTGTCCCTCTGGGGCTCTTGCTGCCATCATCAGACACCAACAGCCCAGCCCAGGGTGTCCCCAGGTGCAGCAGGGAGGGGACAGTGCCACGTCCCCCAAGGAGCGTCACCCCAGTGCTGGGGGTGACCCTGGGCTCCCCCTGTCCTGGCTGTGTGTCCTTGGCCAGGTCAGGGACACGTCCCAGCAATGCCACCACCTGTGCCACCTCCTGCCCAGCACAGATGTGACACTTGCCCTGTGACTCACTGATGGCACTGCTGCTGCTGCTGAGACAGGATTGCACCCTGAAAGCGGAAAGAAATTGCAAAACCAATTAAAAAATAAAAGGAAATGTTCTTTTTTTTTTCCCCTCCTCGTCTAAGATTCACCTTTGAGGAAGAGGAAAAGCGTGGTGGAGGATCTCGAGCATCAACAGCTGTTCTGCAGAAAATTCATTTAGTCACCAGGGTGGGGGGTGTGGAAGGTTAGATAATTGTTTCCCTTGCTCTGGCAAAATGTGAACTCGTATTTTGGTTATCATAAATGGCATCTTCCCCACAGGAAAATGCATATTTCAGGTTTTAAGGTTAAATAATTCAGATTAAAAAGTTGGTTTTTTTCAACTATCCAGCACCTGGGTTTCAGCTGCCACCTCTGCGTCCGTGTGAGTCCACCCAACGTGCCCCTGTGCCCAAACCCAGGCTGTTCATGCTCTCTGTGATGCCAAGGAGCAGCCCATGGGAGCCCAGCTCACCCCTGCCCAGTTCAGGGACCAGCTGTGGGACAGTCAAATTACCCTTGGGAAATTCTCATCCCAAAACTGCAACAGCTCAGGAGCTGCCCAAAAACGAGAGGGAATCATCCATCACATTCCAAGAGCGGGGCTGCCAGCAGCACCAGCACCACTGGGACCAGCACTGGGCTCTGGGCCAGGCTCTGGGTCAGGCTCTGCTGCGATTCCCAAACCCATCACTCCTATTACCCAAACCCATCACCAGCTCTCCTCTTCCCCAAACCCATCACCCATCACTCCTATTACCCAAACCCATCTCTCCTTTTCCCCAAACCCATGACCTATCACTCCTATTACCCAAACCCATCTCTCCTTTTCCCCAAACCCATGACCTATCACTCCTATTACCCAAACCCATCACTCCTATTCCCTAAACCCATGACCCATCACTCCTATTTCCCAAACTCATCACTCCTATTCCCCAAACCCACCACCAGCTCTCCTATTCCCCAAACCCATCACCACCTCTCCTCTTCCCCAAACCCATCACCCATCACTCCTGTTAACCAAACCCATCACTCCTATTACCCAAACCCATCATCCATTACTCCTATTACCCAAACTCATCACTCCTATTCCCCAAACCCATCATTCCTATTGCCCAAACCCATCACTCCTGCTGCCCAAACCCATCACTCCTGCTCCCCAAACCCATCACTTCTATTGCCCAAACCCATCACTCCTCTTCCTCCCATCCTTATTCCTGGAGATTCAAAAGCTGCTGTGACAGCAGAAGTCGCACAGGGCCCTTCACAGAAATGCAGAATCACCCAGGCTGGAGGAGGCTTTCCAGATCACCTAGTCCATCAATCAACCCCATAACCACCCCTAAAGCTTATTCCCAAAAGTATCTTTTGATGAAAAACCAGGCTTGGCCTCCTGGAGCAGCCAATGGATGTGACAGTCCCACACAGCCCCTGGGTTTGCCCCAAGGGTGAAATGTGCTGACAGTGCAGGGAATAAATGACACCTAATAAAGGAGAAACTGAGAGCTGGCTGCTATCAGGTCCTTTTTTGAACAATCCAGGGAGCAAATGAATCACTCCAATAGCCAGCCAGGTTCAGCTTTCACCAAAACTGAAAGCTGTGTTTCAGTAAATTCGCTGTTGGCTCTGTACGCAAGCGGCTCGCGGCGCCGGGTTTCGCTTTTGGGTTCATATTGCCCCTCTCAATTTCACAACCCCGAGGAGCCAAGGCTGGTTTCGGGATGGATGCACGTGAGCCTGGGGAGTTCTGCTCCAGCTCTGGCCCCAGGGCACACAGATGGGCAGTCAGGGACAAGCAGGGGAGGCTGGCACATCACAGCCGCCAATTCCTGCCTGATTTGATTAAAAAAAAAACAGAAAAATTGGGCACTGTTTGTTTGCCTCTAGGTGTAAATTCCTGGAAAATCAAGTCCTGGTGCAAGGTTTTTTGGATCTTTCTGGGTTGCTTTTTTTCTTTATTTTTTCTGGATTTTTCCAGAAGCTTCTCCCATTCCCCTGGATAGCTCTGCCTGGTCCTAGCACACATGGGGAGCACCAGCTTGGCCTTCTGTCCCCTAACTTTGGAGGACACTGAAAACTCTGGAAAATCTGGAGCATTTCCTCCCTGCACAACCCCTTTTAGCCATCAACATAAATCAGGGGCACTGTGAGGATTTTGGCTCTTCATTTGACTTTGTATTTTCAGCAGACACTGCTGAGGGGCAGGAATGAAGTTCCCTCCTTTCCCGACAGCAGAGGAAGTCTGCTTCAGATCTTGTTTTTGTCTTCTTTTTTTTTTTTTTTGGTCTTCTTATTTTTAAACAGTGAGAGGGGTTTTCCACCATTCAACTCTATCTTCCACTTCCTAGTTACAGTCCTCAAAAGCCACAGGGAGAGCAATAACCAAACAGAGACATAAATGCCTGATGCTGTTAAGGAAGTAAATCTTCCTCAGAAAGATAAATCCCAGGGAAATTGTTGAAGAAGCTCGAGGAGAGCAGTTCTGAGCAGGAGTGGAGCTGACACCAGAGCTCCCATGGGGAGCAGCAGGATTTCAATTGAACTCTGCTGCTTTTAAAACTCAGCTTCTGCCCCCACAGCAGGGGCTTGGGAAGAAATTGTCTTTACAGTCCTTTCCAACTCACAGCACTCTATGATTCCATGATTTTCTTTGGATTTCCATGTTAAGATATCTGTCAGGAGAAGGAGGTTGGATCACCTGTTCCCTCTGTAAAAAAAAAGAGAAAACAGAAGGAGGATTTAAACACTTTTAAAAGCCTCTGAAACCTCCAAAAAGCTCATCTGGTGCATCATTTTTTAATCAAAAAACCACAGCAAAGCTTTTGGAGCAGAAAGACACAGTGGGAGCGGGTGGAAAATCCCCTGGCAGCTCTGGGGATGCTGCAGCATCCCTTGAGCTCCTAGGATGAGCCTCCATCCCCACCCCAGCCAGGGCTGATCCGCACTTTGTGGGGCGACAAAGAAAACCCAGGATTTCCAAACCCTCTCCGTGATCACCACACAAAAACCACCCCAAAACCCCAGGGTGGGGGCTGCCAGGCCAGTTTGGGCTGCAGGGCCTGGTGCTGTTGTGGAAAGTGAAGCTGGCTCTGAAATTCACCCTGGAGCTTCCGAGCAGCAGCTTGGGCTGATGTGATTTCTCAAACCATGATAAGGAGTTTCTGTCTTATGATCCCTCAGCACTATAAATAGGCTGGGTTTGTGTTATTGGTCAGAGTTGTGGTGATAAATCATTACAAAGTCAATATTCTCCAGAAGATCCCACCCAAGCAATACCAGAACTAGAAAAAAGAAACTCCTTAAAGCAGCACTTGTGCAATGAACTGCTCAGGGCAAGAGTTGCTCAAAATTGCTTCTGTAGAAGGCACAAAAAACAACATCAACAACAAAAAAAAGGCAGTGCAAGTGATATTTGGGCCAATGGATTATATATTCTGGGGGGTTTTTTTGCATCGTTTCACACTTTTTAGTTATCTGCAAAGAAACTCATCTGAGGAAACCTCACTTGGAGCACACAGTCCTCACTCCTGAGACTCCAGTGCCAAGATCCTGTTGTTTTCTCTAAGGACAGCGCTGTGAGCACCATAAAATTCCTGTCAGCAGCTAATTTCAGGGGAAATAAAAGAGATAAAAATAGAACAACACCTCTGTTTGCTTTGTGGCGTGTGAAAAGCCCCATGAGGATGGTGGCAGCATCACTGACCTCACCCAGGACTCCTCACACACCTCAGAGAAAGGCTTAAAATGGCAAACCCATGGAAAATAGGGAATAAAGCACAGCTCGCTCTTCTAGGTTGGCAGAGGGCACCCTGGAATTCCAGGGGGGATATTAAATTTGGATATTATTCGATCTCTGCCTTAGGCTGCAGCAGAATTGCAAATATTGGGAGGTTTATATGTGCCATTAAAAAGTGCAACTATTTCTCAGTTAAGTTTATCACCAAAACTGAATCTGCAGAGGGGAGAAAGTCTCCATCACTTGCATTCTTTCATGTGACAATTCCAGAAAGTTCCAGCTTAATTTAGATCACATGGAAGTTCTGGACCTTCTAAGAACTTCTTATGTAACGCTCTCTCTGTGTCACATTATCAGTCACATCAAAGCCCAATGACTCCAATTCATGATTAATAACCCATTTCTGGACAAGATAAACCAGTGACATTGGTTAAATTTCCAAAGAGCAATTTGGGATTTACCTGTTGAGGCCGACGTGAGTCACGCCACGAGTTCTGACCAGGTTTCCACATTTGAACTATCCGACGTCACGCCTCGCCAGCGGGAAAAAAACCTTGAAAAAAACACAAAGCAGAGCCCTTGGTGCTTCACGGGGAACTGTTAGTCATCAGCACTGGGCTGCTGAGAGAGCAGTGCCATGGCTTCAAACACGGGGTGAAGGAAAGGCCACCAAGTCCTTACTTCCCCCACGAGCGTCACTGGCAGCAGATCATCCAGATCTGGAGGGATGAGAAATGGGGAATTTCTAAAAAGGAGAGAAAGGACAACACCACCGTGACAGCCTGGAAATGGAGGGGATACTCCAAGTTACGCCTGGAATAGATCGTGCAGAAAATCACAGAATCACAAATCACTGGGGCTGGAAAAGACCTCTGAGATCATTGAGTCCAACCTGTGACTAATCCCCCCCTTGTCACCAGACCAGAGCACTGAATGCCACGTCCAGGCATTCCTTGGACACCTCCAGAGATGGTGAAATGCCTCCAGGGATGGCAAAACCCCTCCAGGGATGACAAAACCACTCCAGGGATGGCAAAACCCCTCTAGGGATGGTGAAACCCCTCCAGGGACAGTGAAACCCTTTCAGGGACAGTGAAACCCTTCCAGGAATGGCAAAACCCCTCCAGGGATGGCAAAACCCCTCCAGGGATGATGAAACCCCTCCAGGGATGTTGATATCCCTCCAGGGATGACAAAACCCCTCCAGGGATGGCAAAACCCCTCTAGGGATGGAGAAACCCCTCCAGGGATGGAGAAACCCTTCCAGGGACAGTGAAAACCCTTCAGGGATGGTGCTACACAACGTCCCTCTGTCCGAAAGCAATGTAGAGACCAAGAAGGCAAAAAAAGAAGTAAAAATTTGTCACATCAAACCGTGCTAAGATAAGAAAAGACCCTTCAATTATCAGGGTGATGTGCCACCCTGCTCCAGTGGTGGATCCTGAGGACATCCAAGCCCAAACCCTGCCCAGATCATGTCCAGGACCAACCTTTCCCCATGGCACATTGTGGGAGAGCGCGTTTGCCCAGGGGCCTCTGTTTCAGTGCAGAAGCAGCACTTGCTGCCCTACTGTTTCTGGTGAGCTCACTGCTGTCAGAAGCTTGTGGGTGTTGGGATCTTTAGCTGGTCTGAGTGACCCCAAGAGAAGTTCAAAACTCTCTTTTCCCAGCCCGGCCCTTGAAGAAGGAGTCAGAGCTCTTCATTTCTCAGTCTCAAGGTTGTTTATTGTTTCTTATCTATAAAAATTTTTCTCCTGCCCTGCCGACGTCCATCCAGCAGGACAGTTCCAGGCACTCTGCCTGCCCCCAGGGCAGTGTTATGTCTTTATATAAAAAACTACATGAACAATATTTACAATTACTTTCCAATACCTATCACCCATGTCAGACAGTGAGCTTCTACTCTAAACCAATCTGTAAGTGCCGACAGCACAGCAGAAGATGGAGGCCAAGAAGAAGAAGGAGAAAGGCTGGACATGCCCAGATCTCTCCATCTTGCCTCCTGAACGCCCATACCAAAAACCCCAAAATCTACTTTTCCACCCCGTGATAACTTCACTATTATTCTACCTAAACTGTTGTGGCTTGCAAACCTTCATCTAAGGTTGGTAATTTGCTCCACGGGTCATAATCTAACCCAGAGATGTGTTGGGCTCCGTGCCAGGGTCTCTGAGCCCCCTGGCAGGGGTCTTGGCTGTCCTGGACAGCCAGAGGGATGTCCTGGGTTCCCACATGTGGGAGGTGGGGTAAAAGCACAAGAATGGCTTTTGAGGAACACACGCTCTCCTTCCTGAAGCGATCTTTCTTGGCAAAGCCGAGAGCCATTTCCTAAAGGTTCAGCGCTACACCCACGGCCCCCGGACACTCTTTAGGAAAAAAGGTGTTTTCTTCATTCATGAAGCTCTCTGTAGTAGTGCAGCCGCCGCCTTTCCACAGCGCTCAGCAGGGCTGAGTCACAGCGAAACTGCACCGTCAAGATCCCTGGCGAGGCAGAGGAAACGCAGGTAAACACAGCAGAGAATCGCCCTGCGCACGCCAGAGTTTCCTCTGCGGAACGGGCACGGCTGCCTGACGCTGCTGCCAGCCCCAAAACACAGCCCAGGCTTCCACCACGGGCTGGGGGGAATTGCACAAGAGCCAGAGCACGCTGGGGATGTCACATGTGACTTCATGGAGAGAGAGGCAGGGTGGCTCGAAACAAGAGGAGGTTGGAAATGAGCGCTCAGCTGCTGGGCAGGGTGGAAGGAGATCCCAAAGCTGTGGGGCTGCTCCACCTCCTGTGGCTGCCCAGGTTGGATGTTAGGAAAAAGGTTTTTTATTGAAAGAGTGATAAAGTTCTGGAATGGTCTGCTTGGGGAGGTGGTGCAGTCACCATCCCTGGATGTGTTTAAAAAAGACTGGGTGTGGTGCTGGGTGCCAGGGTTTACTTGAGGGGTTGCGGCTGGGTTGGACTCGATGACCTTGAAGGTCTCTTCCAACCTGGTCATTCTTCTCTTCTCTTCTCTTCTCTTCTCTTCTCTTCTCTTCTCTTCTCTTCTCTTCTCTTCTCTCTTCTTCTCTTCTCTCTTCTTCTCTTCTCTTCTCTTCTCTCTTCTTCTCTTCTCTCTTCTTCTCTTCTCTTCTCTTCTCTCTTCTTCTCTTCTCTCTTCTTCTCTTCTCTTCCTGTACCCCATAAAAACACCAGTTCCTAAGCCCTCAGCTGAGGCTGAGCAGCCCTTCCACTGCAGGGGAGAGCCTGGGGCTGCATCCTTCCCCGAAGGGACTGGGATTAGCTCCAGGATCTGAGGATCCAGGAGTACATAAACCAGCCTCACACATCAGCTTCCACGCCCTGATGAAGCCTCAGCAACCATCCAGGTCTTGGCACTGAAGATTTATTGAGCCCTGGCAGGTTCAAATTAATGCAAAAGAAGCAAAACCATGTGTGGGATCCCAGGGGAAGGTGGGATCCTGCCTGTGGGAATTGAGTTTCAGACTAATTTTGTCCGAGCTTTCAGCCCTTCTCCTTTCAGATGGATTCTGCTGACAGTCAAGAGGAAAAACCCCACAGCTGATTTAGAACAGGGGAACAAAAATGGGTCACCAAAACCATGACCCAGGCCATGATTCAGCTGCACTGATGTCCCTGCAATGATTCCCCAGGAGCAGCTTCCCCATCACCTGTGGAAGAGGCAACACCAACAGAAAAAAAGAAAACAAATCACAAAATCCCACACTTTCCCTGCCTCAGACTCTCCAGTTGCTGATGGTTCATCCCCTTTGCTCTCACACGTGTGCATGCCAACCATTCCTCTCTCCTGCTCCTAAAAATAAAGTGGAAAAGCTCTCAGTATGCAGGAACAAACAATACTTTGCATTTTTCCAGCATTCATCCAGCGATAAATTCCTTCTCGGAGGTTCACAAATTCAACTTCAAAGACGATCAGTGTGATGAGGGAGATGAGAATCTAAGGGATTTGTTCCCTAATGGAGGAAGGCTTCCCTACTGGGAAGAATGAACTCTTTTAAAATAACATGAGGGATTTCAAAGAAAACCCCTTATTTCATAAAAGCCAAATTTATCTCTGCTCTCACTTTCTTGGATGCCAAATTCCTGAATAAGTAAGTGAAATCTTTATCCCAAGGAAGCAGGGGGTGTGGGCTAAAATAGATACAGAAAGAGAGGAGAAAAGAGAGGGAAACGGAAAATGGGGGGACGTCACAGGAATTCTCTGTGCCTCCGAAGGGACAATTTTATCACAGCTGGGACAATAAGTCCCAGCTAAGACAGGACATGCTGCTGCTTGGATGGGGCTGCTGTCCATTTCTAGGAAACAAAATAAGATTTCAAAGCCTGGAAAAAGAATTTTTATGACCTGCTGACACGCTTTAGCACCAAGCATCAAAGCAGTGGCACAAATCCTGATCCTGCCCTGAAGGATCCACGAGGACCAGAGCAGGGCTGGGATCCTCCCCTGGGATCCACTTGGCATCCAGTTGATATTTGGGAGCAGAAATTGAGCTTGCTGAGCAGTGAAAATTCACACTGGCTTCAGCTGACATGTGCATTAACTGGAAAAAAAAAAAACCAAAACCAAATTAATTAAAATGAATACTTCAGTTGATGATGTGTGTTTGCAGATTAGAATACCAAAGGAAGAGACAGAGAATTTGTACAGTTCATGAAAAGCAATTCTGCTGAGTGATGCTCTCTGCAGGTTTGACACTGAGATTTAAAAGTAGCAACACTTTTTTTCCCCCTAACAATACAACATTGATCTAAAAATAAAAGATGGAACTGTGAGAATAAATGAACATCACGCAGCACCTTGGCTTCTTTGTGTGTCTCTGCAGCTTTCCTCCACAGCCACGGCTAAATTTACAAGAAACAAGCAATGTAAAAAAAAAATGCAGAGTCTAAGCACAAAAAAATTGATGGGGTGTGAGGAGAGGACAGGAAACCCAAGTTGACGGGAAACCC
This sequence comes from Geospiza fortis, assembly GCF_000277835.1. NCBI lineage: Eukaryota > Metazoa > Chordata > Aves > Passeriformes > Thraupidae > Geospiza > Geospiza fortis. Next base: position 633,571 of record NW_005054472.1, on the reverse strand, counting down.
AAGTGACATTTGGGCTTAATACTGACTTAAAACCCCAATATTGCTCGTCAGGAAATGGGGAGAGGAAATGGAGTGATGTATAAATTAGGGGCTCCATCAAGGTGAAAGCTGCAGATCTGCTTTGTACCCTCCCAGGGGGAATCCAGCTGAGAGCTGCAGCAGAGGGGAAATCTGCAGAACAGGATGAGGACCTGCTCCAGGGGCACAGCTGTGCCCATCCTGCTGCTCCTGCTGCTGCTGCTGCTGGGCACCACCCGCGCCCAGCCCTCGTGCCTGCGCTTCCCCGAGCTCCTGCCCGCCAAGCTCAAAGAGCTCAGGCTCAAGTTTGAGGAAATCAAGGATTATTTTGTAAGTATCGTTATTTTGTCTTCTGGTTTCTTTACCTTTCTTGCAAAGTTCTGGGATCTGGAGGAGGGGGAAGTTTCCTCCCTGCAGAAATGATTTGGTTGTGTTGCATTAAGAGCAGCTCGGTTTTGTTGCTCACTGAGAGACAATCTGTCAAAGAGCCATGGCTCAAAGAGCTGAGGCTCAAATTTGAGGAAATTAAGGATTATTTTTATTTTGTCTTCTGATTTTTTTACCTTTCTTGCAAACTTCTGGGATCTGGAGGAGGGGGAAGTTTCCTTCCAGCAGAAATGATTTTGTTCTGTTGCGTTAAGAGCAACTCTGTTTCGTTGCTCACTGAAAGTCTGCCAAAGAGTAAAGAGCTGAGGCTCAAATTTGAGGAAATTAAGGATTATTTTGTACGTATTGTTATTTTATCTTCTGGTTTCTTTACCTTTCTGGATCTGGAGGAGGGGGAAGTTTCCTCCCAGCAGAAATGATTTGGTTGTGTTGCGTTAAGAGCAACTCAGTTTCGTTGCTCACTGAGAAAAAATCGGTCAGAGAGCCGTGGCTCAAAGAGCTGAGGCTCAAATTTGAGGAAATTAAGGATTATTTTGTAAGTATCATTAGTTTGTCTTGTGGTTCTTTACCTTTCTTGCAAAGTTCTGGGATCTGGAGGAGGGGGAAGTTTTCTCCCTGCAGAAATGATTTGGCTGCGTTAGGAGCAACTCAGTTTCGTTGCTCTCTGAGAGACAATCTGTCAAAGAGCCATGGCTCAAAGAGCTGAGGCTCAAATTTGAGGAAATTAAGGATTATTTTTGTCTTCTGTTTTTTTTTACCTTTCTTGCAAAGTTCTGGGATCTGGAGGAGGGGGAAGAGTTTCCTCCCTGCAGAAATGATTTGGCTGTGTTGTGTTAAGAGCAGCTCGGTTTCGTTGCTCACTCAGAGAAAATCTGTCAGGCTCTTCTTCCTATTTTTCTCATTAACAATGAACTCGAGGTTTCACAATGAACCTCTGCAAACCTTTCCAGCCAAGCTTCCCTCGAAATATTGCAAACCAAGTTAATCACTGAATTAATAGGAAGGAAATCATTTTTTCTTCAGGGCAACAAGGTCCAGCCCTGCAGAAGTCAGTGCCAGGTGAAAATGGAAATCTTTTGCTGCAGATTTTTTTAATTTGAAAGAACCACAAAACCTGCACAGGGTGTTTTATGACGGGAGGAGCACAACACCTGCACTGGTGCCTGTGCAAGGTCCCTGCCCTGCATCTCAGGAATCTCAGGGCTGCTGAGCAAACAGCTCATGATGCCCTCGGAGCATCTGCCATGGCTGCTAGAGGTGCTTGGTCACAACCCTGTTGCTGTTTTAGTCCACGTCAATGTGTTTTAGCAATAAAACAAGATAATTCTCCAGATCAAATCTCGAACTCATGTCATGGCTTGTGTTTGTCACCAAACGAACACAGCCAAGATTTCAGATGTTCAGCTGGCTGTGAATCTCCCAGATGATGCTGGGAAGGAATATTTTGAACCTCTCAGGACAGCTTTAGAGGCTTTAATTTTTGGGTAGTGCCAGCCCACCCCACTGCAGCTGGTGCCACAGGGGCACCATGAGAACAAACTCCCATTTCCCCATCAACAGGAGGTTACAGGGCTGACCCAACACAAATTCAGTGGCACCAAAGGCTGTGATTTCATTTTCCTGCTGGCCTGACCCAGCAGTCCTCGTGCTGCCAGCTGTGGAGCAGAGTGACCCCTCTGCCTGGTGCCACCGTGCTCTGCCCACACCTGCACTGGGTGCCTTTGCCTCCCTCTCTGCAGGGAGACTCAAAACGCAAACAGGGGATGGATCATTTGTTAGGAAAAGAGTGAAAAGCTCATTTTTCAATTCATTTTTCAATTCCATCCTCCCCCAGCAATCAAAAGATGACGACCTCAGCATCCAACTGCTCAGCTCCGACCTGCTGGAGGAAATCAAGGTAAGAATCTCATTCCCTCGCTGGTTCCTCCTCCTTCCCCCTCCTTGGGCAGGCGTTTCACAAGAAGGGAAGCTGGAAACTGGGCCACGTGCTGCTGTCACCCTGCAGGGACACGTGTGGCTGTGGTGGGGCTGGCACGAGGCTGCCCCGTGGCCAGGGTGGCTCCCACACCCCGTTCTGGTTTGGACAAGCCCTGGCCCAGCTCTGGTTTGTCCAAACCCACCTGTGATGGTGTTCACAGGGGTCTTAGGATGAAGGAAGAGATGAGAATGTTGACTCCATGTTTCAGAAGGCTTGATTTATTAATTTATCATAATATATGTATTATATTTAAATGATATATAAAAATATAATATAATATAATATAATATAATATAATATAATATAATATAATATAATATAATATAATATAATATAATATAATATAATATAATATAATATAATATAATATAATATAATATAATATGATGTAATGTAATGTAATACAATTTAAATATTATATCATTATTTATTATTA
>NW_005054472.1:627821-630191 GCF_000277835.1 Geospiza fortis | reverse complement strand
GGCCAGGCAGGCAGGGGTTGTGGGGTCCAGGATGGGGTTTGTGGGGTCCAGGATGGGGTTTGTGGGGTCCAGAATAGGGTTTGTGGGATCCAGGGGTCCAGGATGGGGTTTGTGGGGTCCAGAATAGGGTTTGTGGGATCCAGGGGTTCAGGATGGGGTTTGTGGGATCTGGGGCTCCAGGGTGGAGTTTGTGCCCACAGCAGTTCGGGAATGATGGTGCAGGAGTGCTTGGTGCAGCCAGCCCTGCTCCAGCCTGGCTGCAGACACAAAGGGAGGGCAGGAGATCTGTCCCTTACCTGGGTGCTGGAGCTGCTGAAATCACACCTGGCGTGGCCATGAGCCCATCCCTGGGGTCAGATGGGACAAAGCCTGTGTCTCTGGTGTCCCCAGGGACTGGCAGCAGGGACACAGGGCTGGGGACAGGCTGGGGACAGGCTGGGGTCTCTCCAGGCTCCTTCAGCAGGGCACGGTGCAAACCTGCTGGAATTTGCACACAGGGAAGGGGAAGGTGGGGAGCAGCAGTGCCAGGGGACAGGAGGAGGGGACAGCCACCACCAGAGCCCTGGGGAGGGACCCTGGGGCTGAGGCTGTGCTCTGGTGTCCCTCTGCAGCACAAGTTCTTCACCTGCGAGGAGAGGAGCAGGAGCATGGAGCACGTCAAGGAGGCCTACAGCAGGGTAAGGAACAGGAGGAACCTGCTGGCACGGCAGGGCAGGGGGCTCAGAGGGGGAACAGAACCCAAAAAGGTCTTGAATCACATAAATTCTTGCAGCAGAGAGCGAGAATCTGGTGGGAATTCTGGAGCAGGAGTGGGAATCCTGGAGTGAGGGTGGGAATTCTGGAGCGGGGGTGGGAATTCTGGAGCAGGGGTGGGGATTCTGTAGCAAGGGGTGGGAATTCTGGAGTAAGGATGGTAATTCTGGAGCAGGTGTGGGAATTCTGGAGCAAGGATGGGAATTCTGGAGTAAGGATGGGAATTCTGGAGCAGGTGTGGGAATTCTGGAGCAGGGTGGGAGTTCTGGAGTAAGGGTGGGAATTCTGGAGGTGTCCATGGAAGGAGAATTTGTCCAGGCATTGTACATCACATACCTGTGACACCCCTGGCTTTCCCCTGCAGATGAAGAGGAATGGAATCTACAAGGCCATGGGAGAGTTCGACATCTTCATCAACTACATTGAAAGATATTTAACGATGAAGAGAAGGAGCTGAGAGCACCCCTGGGCCTACATTTTCCACACCAAATCCTGTTACTTCTTTAAAAATCACTTTAGGCTGCAAGAGCTCAAATTAAGTTATCTCAAGGTTCAGGTTAAGAGTTACAATAACTTCCAGCTTAATATTGTATTTAAGAGCTATTTTTGTAATAATTTTATAATAATTGAATTTTTTATTTATTACTTCTAATACCTCAGTGTTGATGTTTACAGTGTGTTTTGAAGAAAGGAGTGATGAGCTTGTAAATTACTATTTATTGTTTAATATTTTAATATTGTTTATCGTAGTGCTATTTTATTCATAGCTTAAAAATGTCCAAAGCAGCATTTTTCTGGAGGGCAGACAATGAGCTGAGCTTATCCCGAGTTAATTAGGAGCAAGACTAACTCTGAGTTAAACAAAATTTAATTTTAGGCAAATGACCCTCTCCCCATATCCTATATCTCTATTTATTTATGCAATCAGGCGGTTTTATGTTTAGGAGGAGAAAAATCCACAGCAACAGCTTGGCTGACTCCACTTTAGATTTCAGCCTGTAAATTAGTCCAGACAAAATTAAAAAAAAATTAATAATAGGATGAAAAAGTAATTAACTTTGGTTCTAATAGAACTTGACTTAAATATTGCTCAGTATCTGCCTTCCAGAGCTGCTGGGTTGGCCACCCTGCACTTTCCAAAGTTAACCTTACTGGTTTCCAGTCTCTGATTGGGTTTTCCTCACTGTTTCACTGCTGGTCATTTTCTTTTACAAGTTAGAGGATATTTAATTAACCACCATTTTAAGGTGGCTCGGGTAATTTGCATTCAAATCCTTGGGGCTGCTCCCAGCACTGCTGGGATTGGATTTTGGATCCTCACGAGTGGGAGCAGCTTCAGTGCCCCCAAAAGTGGCTGATTTTAGGGCTCAGCTTCCTCCTCACCTCGGCGGACCCTGAGCCAGAGGAAAATGCCACAACCCCAAGAGAGGCTTTTACTTCTAACATTTAGAAGTTTAAAGGCCCCCAGCTGATGAAACACTGCCAGTTTGGTGTTTGCTGTGCGAGTTCCCAGCTGAGGAGAGGTTATTTATGTGGGATTTATTCTTTGTGGACATTTCTGGTGGCAGCAGGGGATTTCCTGCTGGAATTGGATGTTCCAGAGCAGCGAAGGGATGC
>NW_005054472.1:618949-627797 GCF_000277835.1 Geospiza fortis | reverse complement strand
TGCTGAAAGCTCAGGCTCAAGGGCAGCGAAAGACTGTAAAACTTAAATTAAGCTTCTTACAAAGCACATTAAGCTCCTGTTGAGCCGATTCTGAGCTTGTCTTTCCCTCCAAACACCTTCGATGTCATGGGAGAAGCAAGGACAGCCCTGGAGCCAAGGACAACATCAGCGCGGCTTCTGTCACTGGGTGAACTCCCACCTATTTATCTGAAATTATGTGACAAGAAATCCTTTATTTTTGCTAATAAAGACTCTCTAATGAAGGCAGCCTCTGTCCTGTCCTTGTGGGCTCTCAGCAGGGCTGTAAATCAGCTCCAGGCCTGGATGCTGTGCCAGGGTCACTGGGCTGGGACAGAGCCCAGAGGGCACAGAGCCAGCTGGGAAGGACCCCCAGGGACACCTTTGCTTGTGTTAACGACCAGGGAAGTGAGGAAACCTGAGATCTGTCACATTTAAAAGCAAATTTCTCACCAGATTCCTGGCGTTGATCCCTTAGAGCAGGGAAACACCATGGGAGGAGCAATCCCATGAATTGTGCAATCCTCCAGCAGCATCTTCCCAGTGCTGGAGCTCTGTCCACGGGATGCACTGGTCTAAAAAAACAGGGAAAAAGCCAAAATGGCAGCTTGGAGAGCTGGGAAACCCAGGGCACCATCACAGGTTGTGACGGTGGTCACAAGGGTTTTTGGGGTGAAGGAGAGACGAGATCTTTGACTCCATTACAGAAGGCTTGATTTATTATTTTATGATATATACATCTATTATAACTATATAAATATACATATAAATATATATTTTTCTATATATATATATTTAAAAAGAAAAAGAAAGGAGAGTTTCCAGAAGCTGCTAAGCTACCTAAAAACAGAAAGTAAAGAATGATAACACACAAGCTGGCCTTGACAGACTGCGAGAGCCAGCTCTGCTGTGACTGGTCACCGAACTAAAACATCCACACGAGACTAATCACGGGTCACGCTGTTGCATTCCACAGCAGCAGATAATTATTGTTTACTTTTTGTTTCTGGGGCTTCAGCTTCCCAGAAGGAAAAAAAATCTTAAAGAAAGGATTTTAGTGAAAAGGATGTCTGCGACACACAGGTGACCTAATTCCAGCTGGAATCCTGGCACCAGCATCACCCAGTGTCCCTCCAGGCTGCACCCTGACCTGTGCTGGGTGTGGGTAGCAGCTCTGCAGATCCCTCAGCTCCCAGCATCAGCTAAGCCCAAAATATCAGTGTTTGGAGACAAGAACCACCATAAACCCCAGCCTTTTGCTCCTCCTGGCTCCCCAAAAGCTGCTGAGAGCCCCAGCAGGGCTGAGGTAGTTCCTGCCAATCTCAGTGGCAGTCTGGGTGTTACAGTAAAAGCACGAAGCCGTGGTAGAGATCAAAGGTGGTGGTTTCTGGTTTTGTTATCCCACAGAAGTTGGGTTTCCTTGCTGGGTATCCTCCCCCTGAGAGAGCTGTCAGCTCAGCAGCCCTAGTCCTGAGAGCCTAAATCACCTCCCAGGCTCTCTGCCCCAGGGCTGAGCTTCCCCCCAGCCCAAATCCTGCATCTCCACCTGGGGCTGCCTGGGGGGAGCTGCTCCTTCTGCTTTTGCTTTTTCTTTCTTTAGAAACTTTCCTCAAAGCCCTGAGCACCCGGTGCTGTACTTGCTGCCAGGGAAAATAATTAACTTTCTTCATCAACTGCTGCTGGCCAACGCGAGGAGGGCAAATCCCAGCTGAACACCAGGGTGGAAGTGTGTGTCCTGAACACAGCAGGACAGACAGACAGACATCTCCTGAACACAGCAGGACAGACAGCCAGTCATGTGCTGGGACTAAGGAACCAATCCTCACTGGCCTCTTTCTTGGGACAGGAAAACATTTGTCTCATGTCACGAGGAAGATGAACACCTCCTCCTGGGTGCCCCAAAGCCCAGGGACAAGCCTTGAGGTGATGTGAGGGACTTTAAGCACAAAAAGGGGTAAAATTAAAACAAACTCTGCTGTGACTCCATTTGAACGGCAGAAGCTTTCGGAACTTTCCTCATTTTGTTGTGGTTGTAGTTTGAACACTTGTTATTTAACTCGAACTGGCTGCACCGCTCAGGCCCACGCGGCTCCTGCCTCTCTGTGCCCTAGATTTTGGCAGCACGTGACTGAAATTGGGGCTTTTGCCGTGAAAGAGGCCAGGGGGAGCAACAAAAACAGGGCTGAGAGCCCCAGCTGGGCACGTAGGTCATGGAGGGCACAGCCCTGGCTTTGCAGAGCTGCCAATTCCTTCCCTCAGGCGGTGAGAGGCTGAGTAATTACCAGAGCTGGGTGCTGAAAACGGGACCACACTCCTGGTACTAAAGTGATTTCAGCATTTATTATAACAAAAAGGCCCAAAACAATGGGTACTAGAAGTGATTTCAGCATTTATTCTTGTCACAGACACGTTTTATGAAAAATCCTTTCCTTAGGATTTGTTCTCCTGAGAAGCTGAGAGGCCTCCGAAATGAAATGTAAACAATGGTTATCTGCTGCTGTGGAATGCAACAGGTGCAGCTTTGATTGGTCTCATGGGGTTGTTTTTAATTAATGGCCAATCACAGTCCAGCTGGCTCAGACTCTCTGGTCAGTCACAAGATTTTATTATAATTCCATTTTTTTTCCTTCACTTGCAAGCCTTCTGATGAAATCCTTTCTTCTATTCTTTTAGTATAGTTTTAATGTAATATATATCATAAAATAATAAATCAAGCCTGCTGAAACACGGAGTCAGATCCTCGTCTCTTCCCTCATCCTGGGACCCCTGTGAACACCACCACATATTCTAAAAAAAGAAAGGCCTAAAGCAAGGGGTACTAAAAGTGATTTCAGCATTTATTCTTGTCACAGACACATTTTATGAAAAATCCTTTCCATAGGATTTTTTCTCCTGCTCCCAGAGCTCCTCAGGGACTGCACCCCCAGAGCTCCCCAGCTCCAAAACCCCCACATTGTAAAAGCAAGGGAAGAATGATGCATCTGACTGTGGTATTCACATGCCCTCTGAACAGAGAGAAGCTGTGAGGCAAGCAGAGAAGAAGGAAAACACAATTCTTATCTCGCTTGCTGCACCTGCTGCGTTCCACAGCAGCAGGTAATTATTGTTTTTCTTTTCCTCTGAGGCCTCTCAGCTTCTCAGGAGAAAAAAAATCCTGGCAAAGGGATTTTTTCAGAAAATATCATGGCTACATCTGACTCCATGATATCAGAAGGCTAATTGATGACTTTAATATACTATATTATACTACACTATATTACACTATATTACACTACATCTAAACTGAAATTGAACGAGCACCCAACTCCACAAAATCTCCCGGCAGTCCCGACACACACACGTGGATGCAATTGGTCACCTCGGGTGAACAATCTCCAGAACACATTCCACATGTGGAGCAGCAGTTGAGATAAGAACTGTTTTTTCTTTCTCTGAGGTTCCTCGCTGCAATTCCCAGAAAACATCCTTGGGAGGTTGTGCCTTGCTTTTCTCTGTGAGGAGAAATGTGGCCACATCCCCAGGGTTCATCCCGGCCAAGAAAGGGGTTCAGTCCTGCCACACCAACCTGGCAGAAGCTTTGCCCCATGCCTGCTGCTTCCAGAATCTGTTCAGAGCAGGAAAAGAGCAGATGAATGGTGGTTATGGGGCAAGCAAAGCCACACAATCCTCCAGGTGGCTCGCAGGCAGAGCAGGGGCTGTGTGGGGCTGGTGGGAGTGGTGGGGACCTTCCCTGCAGGTTCTCAGCAAGGGGCAGGTTACCTGTAGGTTCTCAGCAGGTTCCCAGCAGGTTCTCACCAGGTTCTCAGCAAGGTACCAGATTCTCAGCAGGTTCTCACCAGGTGCTCAGCAAGGTGCATGTTCTCACCATGTTCTCAGCAAGGTGCAGGTTCTCACCAGGTTCTCAGCAGGTTCCCTGCATGTTCTCAGCAAGGTGCATGTTCTCAGCAGGTTCCCTGCAGGTTCTCAGCAAGGTGCAGGTTCTCACCAGGTTCTCAGCAGGTTCCCTGCATGTTCTCAGCAAGGTGCATGTTCTCACCATGTTCTCAGCAAGGTGCATGTTCTCACCATGTTCTCAGCAAGGTGCAGGTTCTCACCAGGTTCTCAGCAGGTTCCCTGCATGTTCTCAGCAAGGTGCATGTTCTCACCATGTTCTCAGCAAGGTGCAGGTTCTCACCAGGTTCTCAGCAGGTTCCCTGCATGTTCTCAGCAAGGTGTCTCACCAGGTTCCCAGCAGGTTCTCTGCAGGTTCTCACCAGGTTCTCTGCAGGGTCTCACCAGGTTCCCAGCAGGTTCCCTGCAGGTTCTCAGCACGTGGATGGGCCATGCCACAGCCGAGCCTCTGGCAGCCCCAGCAGCCCCAGAGCTGGGGGTTTCACAACTCCTCAGGGCTGAGAGGAGAAGAGCCTGGGCAGGCTGGGAGAGCAGCACTCACAGGAGCAGCACCCATAGAAGCAGCACCCACAGGGGCAGCACCCACAGGGGCAGGCAGCACTCGCTGTCCCCTCTGTGCTGAGTCGCTGCATCCTCACGCAGCCTGGGCTCTGCAGAGGACTCAGATCCAAAACTGAACCCCAGGGAGGCTCCTGATCACACAATGGTTTGGGTTGGAAGGGAATTTATTGATCATATTGTTCCCACCTCATGCCATGGGCTGGGACACCTTCCACCATTCCAGGTTGTTCCAGGCCACATCCAACCTGGCCTTGAATGTTTCCAGGGACAGGGCAGCCACCACCTCTCCCAGCAGCCAATTTCAGTGCTTTACCACCTTCCTTTTAAAACGTTTCTCCCTTATATCTAGTCTAAATCTACCCTATTTTAATTAAAACCCATTCCCCCCTGTCGTGTCACAACAACTCCCCTGAGATGTTCATCCCCACCTTCATTAAAGGCCCCTTTAGGTGCCAAAAGCCCACAGAGCAGCAGGGACAAGGTGAGGGCCCAGAGCTGTGACATTCCTGAGTGCCATCCCAGCCAGGAGTGCATCCATGTGCGACATTAATTAACGTGTGACGTTAATTAACATGTGACACACGTGGGTGTGGGACAGGCACTGCCCCTCCTGGGGCTGTTGGAGGGCAGCGCAGATGCTCAGGGATGCTGATTTAGAGGTTCAACCCCAGCAGTTCTCATTTTCTGCCTTGTGACCTGTTGCCTTTGGCCTCTTGGCAGGGTCTCTCCACCATTTCATCACACCCTGAAGCAACCAAACCATCTCCTTTGCTCCAGAGCTGGACTACAAAGTTCCTTTCCTGGCAGCAGCACCAAATTTGCTTTTTTTCTGAGCTGAAATTCGGTTTCCTGACTCTTTTGCAATGCTGGGCTCAGCTGCTGTGGCTGGCACATCTCACACACCCTCTCCACAACCTGCTGGGGCTGATTTTCAGAGCTTTGCCTTTCCTGGTTGGAAAAGGCTTTGCAAAAGCCTAGAGCAGGATTCCTGTGGGCCTGTTACACTTTGATGGAGCAATTTGTGAAGAAAACCTTACTCTGAGCAAAAATCACATCTCCTTCTTCTGCTTTCACAGCCAGATTTGCATCACCAGCTGTCCTTTTACAGCCAGCCCTCAGCAGGATCCCTGCAGCCCCAGGTCTGAGCAGGCTGATCCAATGGATTTTCAGAAATCCAGCATTTTCTGAGCATTAATCAATTTAACCATGTGCAGGCCAAGCTTTGTGTCAGGAAATCCTGATATTGCCCTGATGTGCCTGGTCTAATCCTTAAGAAAAATACAACCATCAGCTGATTTTGCACAGAATTTTTGCCTTTTTGAGCTGTCCAGCTTACCAGGAGGTGATCCCAGGGTACAAACCAACCCAAGCCAACTTCCTTGGCCAAGAGAAGGAGGCAGTGGCTGCAGAGCAGCTCTGCCAGTCCTGAGAGCCCAGGCATGGACAAACAACCACCCTCAGTGGTAAATCAGGGCAATAAACAGTAAATAATCACAAAACAAAGGGCAGGAGTGAAACAGCAACCAGCTGAGGGCTCCTCAGTGCTGTTGCACAACGCTCCTTCCTCCTGCACATCTACACCAGCCACAGGACATTTTGTGCTCCTGGGGCTGTCCAGAGTTGACCAACACCATGGGAGCAGAGCAAACCACGGCTGGAGGAAGGGGCTTCACCCCCATCCTTGCAAGAGCAGCAGAAACTTGTTGCGTGCGCAGATAAGAACAGAGATCTTCGTGATTCATCCCCTCCCCAGTGATCATCCTGGAGCAGAGCCAGACTTTTGATCAAAATCACCTCAAAAGCAAGAATTATTTTTTTTTTTACTTTTTTTTCTCCTTAGCAGGAAGCTTGCTGCTAAAAATAAAGCAGGTGGGGTGAGGAGAGAGGGGTTATTTTTTTACTAACTACTAAAAATTTCAAATGTTGCACTGAATTGTTCACTAATTCCCCTGGAGTCAGCAGCTCACAGGTCCCCCCAGGTTTCCGTGCTCTGCTCCCACTGCAGCTGACTCCTGCAAATCATTGTGGCCATCACCTCCCTCAGGTCCCAGACCAAGATTTTGGTCCTCAATCCAAGGTTCTGGTCCTCAATCCAAGATTTTGGTCCTCAATCCAAGATTCTGGTCCTCAATCCAAGATTTTGGTCCTCAATCCAAGATTTTATATTCTGGCCACCCTTGGGTTGTTTTTCCCAAAGGTGATGGAACCACAGAATGATTCTGGAAGGGACTTTGAATTTCATCTCCTTCCAGCCATGATGTGTGAATCCATCTCACCTTCCCCAGCACAAAATTGAATTCCTTCCTGCTGCTTTTCCCATCCTTACCTGCTCCCAGAGCCCCCAGAATTCCAGCACCTCTCCTCTTCCCTCTCTGCTGCTCTCCAGCCAATTTATTTACAGCTCCCTGTCAGCAGATCTGCCCCAAAATTCGCGTTTCAAACCTAAAAGCACCAAAAACACGGCCCCGTGTGAGTAAGTCTGTTCTCACCCCCACCCACACTGCCCCAGCTATTCCTTTTAGCACCAACAGCTTCACAGAAAACAGCCCCGGGTTTCATCCACCCAGGCACTGAAAGTGGTGACAGAAAGAGAGAGCCTGGGGCCAAAACCCCTCCAGAGGGACAGTTCTGCTGGGCAGGGAGGGACAGGGGACTGTGGAGGGGGTGACACCATGGGCAGCCTTCTTCTCCAGGGGCTGGGATGTTCAGGAAAGCCTGGGAAGCCCCAGAATCGTCCTGGACCATCCTGGAAGCTCCAGAGACACCATGGGAAGCTTCAGAGCCCCCATAGGAAACTCCAGGACCATCCTGGGAAGCTTCAGGACCACCCTGAGAGACTCCAGGACCACCATGGGAAGCTCCAGTACCATCCTGGATGCTTCAGAGACACCATGGGAAATTCCAGGACCATCCTAGGAAGTTTCAGGACCATCCCGAGAAGCTTCATGGTGACCCTGGGAACCTCCAGAACCATCCTGAGAAGCTCCAGGTCCATCCTGGGAAGCTCCAGGACAATCCTGGAAGCTCCAGGACCATCATGGGAAGCTCCAGGACCACCATGGGAAGCTCCAGGACCACCTTGGAAGCTCCAGAACCATCATGGGAAGCTCCAGAACCACCCTGGGAAACTTCAGAGTCACCATGGGAAGTTCCAGGACCATCCTAGGAAGCTTCAGGACCATCCTGAGAAGTTTCATGGTGACCCTGGGAAGCTCCAGGACCACCATGGGAAGCTCCAGAACCACCCTGGGAAGCTTCATGACCACCATGGGAAGGTCCAGGACCACCATAGGAAGCTCCAGGACCATCCTGGAAGCTTCAACACCACCCTGGGAAGCTCCAGCACCATCCTGGATGCTTCAGGACCATCCTGAGAAGCCTCATGGCCAGCTCCAGGATCATCCTGAGAAGCTTCAGAGCCATCAGAGGAAGCTCCAGGACCATCCTGGAAGCTTCAGGACCACTATGGGAAACTTAATGACCACCATGGAAAGCTCCAGGACCATCTTGGGAAGCTCCAAGACCATCCTGGGAAGCTTCAGACCCACCCTGGAAGCTTCAGAGCCATCCTTGGAAGCTCCAGGACCATCCTGGGAAGCTTCAGAGCCATGATGGGAAGGTCCAGGACCATCATGAGAAGCTCCAGAACCACCCTGGGAAACTTCAGAGCCACCATGGGAAGCTCCAGGACCACCCTGGGAAGCTTCATGACCACCATGGGAAGATCCAGGACCATCCTGGAGACCTGCTCTCCACTGCTGGCTTCAATCCAGTGCCCAGCTGAGGGGAATGGAGAGGGAAATGAGCCCCGCTCTGCTCTTCCCTGCCCAAACACACACAGAAAACATTTCAAGCCACGCATCTTCCCACCGGGGTTGACATTTGTGTCAGTGAGCGCCGTAATTTCCAAAACAGGATCTCTGTAACACAAGAAACCCAAACCTCACCCCATCCGAGGCAAGCTGGGGGTTCCCTGCCAGGATTTGCGTTTGTTTAGAGAATCTTTTTTTGGTTTGGTTTTTTTTTTTTTCCCCAAAACGTGGAACCTGCGCAAGCCTGGAGACCTCGGGGGATGGAAACTGCTGCCGGTGCTTCACACCCTTCACACCTCTGCGTGCTGAGTCTGACACCTCTGGGGCTGCAGCAGCCACGGGGAGCAGCAGCAGGACCCGAGCACAGCCCGGGCAGGGCCAGGGACCAGCTCCCGGCTGGGCAGCCCGAGGGATTGGAATGTTCACCGGTGTGAAAAATGGGTATTGGAATATTTACCAATGTGAAAAATGCGGTATTGGAATATTTACAGTATTGGAATATTTACCGATGTGAAAAATACAGTATTGGAATATTTACAGTATTGGAATATTTACCAATGTGAAAA
>NW_005054472.1:617775-618153 GCF_000277835.1 Geospiza fortis | reverse complement strand
GTCAGGATTCAGAGGAAGAAGCTGACACTGCCCAGACAGAATCCTGTGTTTGAATGGAATTTATGCATCATGGATGAGGTGTTTGAATATGCAGCAGGCTGTTGCTTTTAAGGGTTAATCCTCTGTTAACGTGGGGCCTTTTTCGGGCTTGTGCTGCCCAGAGTGCTGGTGCAGTTTCAGAGTAGATGTAGTGTAATAGAGTATAGAATAATACAGTATAATAAAGTAATTAATTAATTAGCCTTCTGATATCATGAAGTCAGACGCATCATTTCTTTCCAGATGTTTTACAATAAGCCCCTTCCTCGTCTCCTGCAGCAGCGGCAGCTCCCGCAGCCCTGACACTGGTGGCGACAGCGGGGACAGGGCACAGCCCCG
>NW_005054472.1:615357-617650 GCF_000277835.1 Geospiza fortis | reverse complement strand
GCGGCCCCGTGTGCCACAGCATCACCCATAGCATCATCCACAGCATCCACACCATCACCCACACCATCCCACAGCATCCACAGCATCCACACCATCCCAAAGCACCCCACAGCACCCCTCATCATCCTACATCAACCCACATCACCCCACACCATCCCACACTGTCCCAAAGCACCCCACACCATCATCCACAGCACCCCACAGCATCATCTCATAAAATTCCATAGCACCCCACACCATCCCATAGTACCCCATAGCATCCCACAGCATCCACAGCACCCCACAGCATCATCCCACAGCATCATCCTATACAATCCCAAAGCACCCCACCCCATCCCACATCATCCCACATCTTCATCCACAGCATCCCACACTATCCCAAAAACATCCCACATCACCCACAGCACCCACATCACCCCACAGCATCCACAGCACCCACAGCACCCCATACCCTCCCAAAGCATCCTACATCACCCCATATCATCATCCACATCATCCACAGCACCCCTCATCATCCTCCATCAACCCACATCCCCCCACACCCTCCCAAAGCACCCCACATCACCCCATAACACCCCACCCCATCCCACATCACCCCACAGCCCCAGCCCAGGGGTGACACGTGCTGTGCAGCTGTCCCCGAGCAAAGGGCTGTTGTGTCCCCAGAGAACATCCAGGGGAGCTCAGCCTTTCTGGTGGAAAAAAGAGCAATTTTAGGGCACAGGGAGAGCAGCTGGAGCACTAGGGGGGTTCTTCACAGCCATACAAGCAACAGGAGAGACTGGGTGACTCTTTAAGTGTCTTTAATCCAAAGGACTGAAGAGCAGACTGGGAAGATTAGTATAAGCCAACAGACAAAAACAATTAAAAAAAATTAAAAAAAAAAAAGGGGGGGGGATAAAAACCAGTTTTCAAAACAAATTAAAATTCCATACAGTGTCTAAAAAGATCACCTAAAAACTAAACCTTAAAAAATCGTTTTTCCCCATTCAAACACATGTAACGAAGTGAAACATCGTGACAAAATAATAATAATAATAATCATCATCATCATCGTCGTCATCATCATCATCCATGGACTAAAGACTTCAGAGCAGCTGCAGGAGCCACACTGCTGGGGCTGCAGCACCCCCATTCCCAGCCAGGGAGGGGTCAGTGCTGCCAGGCTGGCTCCAGCTGTGCCACCTCCAGCCCTGCCCTGGCACCCGCTGTCCCCAGGGACCCCCCCATGCTGGGCACGGGGTGAGGGGGGCACACATCCCTGCAGAGCTGGGGGGACAGCACAGCCCCCCCTGAGGTCAGAGCTGCATCCCAGGCCACACAGGGGCAGCCAGAGCAGCTGCAGGCCGGACAGACACACACCCTGCACGGACAGACAGACAGCGCTGCCAGGTAAACCCCCAGGGAGGGCTGGGGCGCTGCTTTGTGGCTCCTGTGCTTGATTTGGGCCCCCCCCCCAGGGCAGCAGGACACGGGGGAGAGCAGCTCTCCTTCCCTGGAGCCTGTCTCTAACCAGCATCCACACAGGGAACACACTGTCTGGGTTTCAGCTCTACAGTAGTTTTTAAAAAATATTTATATGTAATATACCCTAAAAAGGTCACCACAGGAGTTTCCATGTCTTTGGAAGGAAGGAGGAGGAAAAGAAAAAAAAAAAAATATATATATATAAATCAAAACTGTTTCACAAAAGAAAAATAAAAATCCAATTATTGGCGGCGTTCACCTACAGGACAAAAAAAAATCCCTGGCTGCAGGTGTGGATCTGAGGGGGAGGATCTCACCACCTGCTCCAGAAAGGTCAGAAACACAGGTGAGTAGCTAAAAATAACTAGTCTGGTATAAATGTCTGAATTCCATGCGCTCGATAGAACAGTCTGTTTCTTTTTGTCTTTTTTTTTCCTTAAAAAATATATATATATATATATTTATAGTTATTGCTTTCTTGAGGGCTGGTGGGCAGGGCCCTCAGTGGGGCAGCGTGGTGGGCTCGGGGGGGTTGGCTTTCTTCCTCCTCTTCATCAGCAGAGGGTTCGAGGAATCCTCGATTTTCTTGATCTTGATTTGTTCGTAGTCCACTCTCATGGTGGCCAGGGCACTGGTCATCTCCTCCTGTGGGCAGGGGACACAGGGCCATCAGCAAAGCCCCCCTGGCTGAAATAGGGGTCTCCTCAAGCCAGGTCTCATAAGCTCTTGGAGATCTATTTCACACCCAAGATAGCTCAGCTACCTTAGAAGGCAAAAAATCAGCAGGATGGCTTCTGTGGTAGTGTTGGAAACAAAAAAGTTTTCA
>NW_005054472.1:608123-615155 GCF_000277835.1 Geospiza fortis | reverse complement strand
GATTGGTCTCATGTGGTTGTTTCTAATTAATGGCCAATCACAGTCAGCTGGCTCAGACTCGCTGCCCAAGCCACAAGCTTTTGTTATCATTCTTTTCCTATTCTATTCTTAGCTAGGCTGATGAAATCCTTTCTTCTATTCTTTTAGTATAGTTTTAATATAATATATATCATAAAATAATAAATCAAGCCCTCTGAAACATGGAGTCAGATCCTCATCTCTTCCCTCATCCTGGGACCCCTGTGAGCACGGTCACAACACCTCACAAAAGCCATTAGTTTCTTGGTTCTCTTGTTTCTCTAGTAAATTGCTCATGCAAAACTTTTTGGTTTCTGTCCAACTGGCCATCCTTAAGTTTGAGGTGAAGTCCCCCAGGTCCTATGAGGTGTCTTTTCACCTTACTGAGGAGAGAAACTTCTGGGCTTTTTTCCTTTTTGAGGAGACAAAGGATAGTTTTGTCACTCTGTCAACAAGGGGCACATTCCTATACCAGGGTCCCCAGAGCAGCTGGGAATAAAATAAAAAATAAAGCAAGGCCTGAGTGTCCCAATGCCAAATTTTCCAGCTCCCTCCCAAGCACAGATCAGCCCCAGAGCCAGCACGCCCACACCAAACTGGAATTGAGGGATTGTTCAGGCTGGAAAAGCTCTCCAGGGTGATTGAGGCCAAGCATGCTCTGCCCTGTGAGGGTGGGGATGGCCTGGGATGGCATTCCCAGAGCAGCTGTGGCTCCCCCATCCCTGGCAGTGCCAAGGCCAGGCTGGCTTGGAGCAGCCTGGGACAGTGGAAGGTGTCCCTGCCCTGGCTTTTGAGGTCCCTTCCAACCTAAACCATTCTAGGATTCCATGGTTAACCCAGTTCCACCACTACATCATGTCCCAAGTGCCACATTATACAGTTTTGGAACACTTCCAGGCACAGTGAACGAGCCTGGTCTGCAATACCCAGGAGAGGACATTCCCCAGATGACAGAGGGGTGCAGAGCTTTGCAGACAGGGACAGAGAGAGGTTTTACCTTCACATCCTCCCACAGGTCCTTCTCCTCCTTCAGCACACGGCTGGTGTGCAGCGGGGTCTGGGGCACCTGCATGGATTGCTGCCAGGAGAGGGGAGGAGCGTGAGCTGGGACCCACAGGCATCCATGCCATGGATCCCATCCCATCCCATTATCCCATCCCATCCCATCCCATCCCATTAACTCATGCCATGGATCCCATCCCATCCTATGGATGCCATCCCATCCCATCCCATCCCATCCCATCCCATCCCATCCCATCCCATTAACTCATGCCATGGATCTCATCCCATCCCATCCTATCCCATCCCATGGATCCCATCCCATCCCATCCCATCCCATCCCATCCCATCCCATCCCATCCCATTACATCCCATGGATCCCATGATCCCATTATCCCATCCCATCCCATGATCCCATCCCATGATTCCATCCATCCCATCCCATGATCCCATGATCCCATCCCATCTCACCATGATCCAGGGGTGGTTCATGAACTCCGTTATCGTCATGCGCTGGGTCGGGTCTGTCTTCAGCAGGTTTCGGATCAGCTGCTTCACTGCAGGGGTTGGGGCAGGGTCAGGGGCCAGCAGCTGCTGAGGGGCTCTCCTGAGCTCCAGCCCCAGCCCCAAAACCCCTGAGTGCCCTCCTGTGTGCCCTCCTGTGTGCCCTCCTGTGCCACACAGGTGACCCTGCACAAGCCCTTCAGCACAAGCCTCTCCAGCAGAGGTGCAGCTGCTGAGAGGTGACCCCTGACCCAGCCAGGGGTCTGAGCTCCTCCCAGCCCTCAGAAGGAGACCTCAGCCTGGGGACAGGCCCCACAGGGACCACGTTTACCTTCCTCTGACACCTCGGACCACTCGGGGTTGGGGAACTCGTACTGGCCCATTCGGATCCTCTTCTTCATGCCAGGAGAGATGGCCAGCCCGTGGTTGGAGTAGAAGGGGGGGTACCCGCACAGCCTGCACCAGGAGGGGGAACAGAGTCAATGTGCCACCCCAAAAACCTCGCCAGGAGCACAGGGCAGTGCCAGGAGCAGGAGCTGAGCCCGGCAGGAGGGACAGGAACCCTCAAGACTTACAGAATATACATGATGACACCCAGGGACCACATGTCACAGGACTTGTCGTACTTCTCTGGGCCCAGCACTTCTGGGGCTGGCAAAAACAGAAAGAAAATCCTAAATGTGAGTGTCGGCACCGGGTGAGAGGGCTCTGACACCCCATGGAGACACCAAGAGCCACTGTGGGAAGCACTGCCTGGAGCAGTCCCCAGCTCCCTGCTGCAGGCTCCAGGCTGGATGCAGAGGTGAGGGGCTGCATCTCCATCCATCCCAACCATCCTACCCCCGATGTTCCTGCACTCACCCACGTAGTAGGGCGTGTAGCAGGGTGTGGCCAGCGAGTTGTGCGTGGTGGTTTCCTTGGCGAAGCCGAAATCGGTGAGTTTCAGCACGGCGTTGGGCCTCTTGGAGGTGTACAGGAGGTTCTCTGGCTGGGAACACGCAGGGGACAAGGAGTGAGCTATCAAAGAGGGTGACCCCAACACCCAACACAGCTTTCCTGGGGAATATTCCTCCTGAGGTATCCAGGATACTGCTCCATAGGGTTAAACCTGTGCCTTGGCTTAGGAATGTGCTGAGCTCTGCTGTTGAACCCGGTCTGTGACCGTGTTCACAGGGGTCTTAGGATGAGGGAAGAGACAAGGATCTGCCTCCATGCTTCAGAATGCTGGATTTATTATTTTATGATATATATTACATTAAAACTATACTAGAAGAATAGAAGAGAGGATTTCATCAGAAGGCTAGCTAAGCATAGAAAAAGAAGGAATGATAACAAAGGCTTGTGTCTCGTACAGAGAGTCTGAGCCAGCAGACTGTGATTGGCCATTAATTAGAAACAACTAACATGGGCTAATCACAGATCTACTTGTTGCATTCCACAGCAGCAGATAACCATTGTTTACATTTTGTTCCTGAGGCCTCTCAGCTTCTCAGGAGAAAAAATCCTAAGGAAAGGATTTTTCATAAAAGATGTCTGTGACACTGGTCCTCTCGGACCCACCTTGGGTCACAACAGGAAATCAGGGATATGGGATTGAGAGGAACAGTGGATTTGTCTTTACAAACAAGCTGTGGGGCTGCTGGTAGATAAAAACTCTGGAGCAGCTCTGCCCCTTGGAGCAGAGTGAGCAGGGGGATGGGGACACACACCCCCACCCTGCAGGAAACAGCAGGTTTGGCTATTTTACCAAGATTTAGACAGAAAAGGTAAAAGAAAGAGGTACCCAGATTGTCCATAACTCTTTGTTCTTATTGTCTCATATTGAACTAAATCCTAATTGTCCAAATTTTTATTACTCTGATTATATTACTATTTTTCTAACCATTTTATTACTATTAAACTTTTAAAATTCTAAAAGCGATTGGCATTTTTCACACTATACTAAAAAGATACCACACTAAAGAGATACTACAGAAAAACCCATGACTGTCTCCAGACAGTCACAACACAGCTTTTTTCTAATAGTCAATCAGTCTAAACAGGTATTTTTTTCTAATCAGTCAATCAGTCTAAACACCCTTCTTCCTCAGTAAACAATCCCCATAACACATTCCACACGTGCTAAACAACAGCAGCAGCAAGCAGAGATAAGAATTGTTTTCCTCTCACTGCCTTCCCCAGGAAAAATCCTGGGAGAGAGAATTATTATCTGTGTTCAGAGAATGTGAATGCCACACGGAGCAGCAGGGCTGGGCCCTGGCACTGCCAGGGGGGCTCAGGGTGGTACCTTCACGTCCCGGTGCGCGATGTTGATCGAGTGCAGGTACTGGATGGCTTCCCCAATGCTCTTCATGATCTCCGAAGCCTCTGAAGCAGCAAAGAAACCACCAGAAGCCTTCAGAAGCAAGCTAAAAAGGGCACTGCTCCCTGGGGAGCTCTACAAACCAGCAGCTAAAGAACCTGGCTGAGGTCAAAGGGGTTTGCTCTGCTTGAAGTCCCCCTGTCCGTGGGGTCTGTGCCACTCCCCACCCCTGGGAAAGGAGCCTGCAGCTCCCAGAAACTCCAGGGGAAGGGATGGGGCAGAGTCCAGCCCCTGGCCCTCACACCAAGGAGGGGCTTGCACTGTTTAGGACACCTAAGCAGCAAGGAATGCAGCTAGGAAAGGTTTCCCCTTAGGATGGGAAGTCAAGGGGGCAACGGGCTCAGAGTTTGGGTTGTGTGGTTGCTTTTCCTAGCCAGAGGAGTAGAGGGAATGAGATTAATGAGACCTATGAGAACCACAGCCCATGGACGTAATTTTTTGAGGGAGGTGGGTGTTTCTGACAGGAGTGGGATGGACAGAGTGTGGGAGCAGCTGAGAAAATACCCCCTAACCCTGTTCTCAAGCAAACATGAAAAGCAGGGCGCCTTGCACCCACATCCCTCATTCCCTGAGTGCAGAACTCTGCTGGGGATCCAGAAGAGTCCCTGAGGGGATGGAGGGGATGAAAGGCCAGGGTGTTACACCGAGGGGATGGAGGGGATGAAATGCCAGCAGGGTGTTACACTGAGGGCATGGAGGGATGAAATGCCAGGGTGTTACACTGAGGGGATGGAGAGGATGAAAGGCCAGCAGGGTGTTACACCGAGGGGATGGAGGGGACTGAAAAACCAGGATGTTACACTGAGGGGATGGAGGGGATGAAATGCCAGCAGGGTGTTACACTGAGGGGATGGAGAGGATGAAAGGCCAGGGTGTTACACTGAGGGGATGGAGAGGATGAAAGGCCAGCAGGGTGTTACACCGAGGGGATGGAGGGGACTGAAAAACCAGGATGTTACACTGAGGGGATGGAGGGGATGAAATGCCAGCAGGGTGTTACACTGAGGGCATGGAGGGATGAAATGCCAGGGTGTTACACTGAGGGGATGGAGGGGATGAAAGGCCAGCAGGCTGTGGGCTCATACCCCGTTCTGTGAAGGCCTGGTCTCCCCTGTCCTGGATGCGGCTGAAGAGCTCCCCACCATCCAAGCTGCAAGAGAACAGCTGCCTTGTTGAATTTGTAGGCAACTTCCACGAAGATTCTCATCTTGACTCCATGTTTCAGAAGGCTGATTTATTATTTTATGATATATCATATTAAAATATATCATATTAAATATATAATATTATATATATAATATATTAATATATTAATAAAATATCATACTAAAAGAAAATTATATATTAAAACTATCCTAAAAGAGAAGAAGAAAGGATTTCATCAGAAGGCTTGCAAGGAAAGGAAAAGAATGAAGGAAAAAGATCTTGTGACTGACCAGAGAGTCTGAGACAGCTGGACTGTGATTGGCCATTCATTAAAAACAACCACATGAGACCAATCAAAGCTGCACCTGTTGCATTCCACAGCAGCAGATAACCATTGTTTACATTTCATTTCGGAGGCCTCTCAGCTTCTCAGGACAAAAAATCCTAGCAAAAGGATTTTTCATAAAAAATATCCGTGACAGCGGCTCCGTCTCCCACCACACCCTCTCCTGCTGAGCAGGAAACAATCCCCTTCTCCATCCAAGACCTGGGGTTGGTGTTCTGGGGCGTTTCAGAGCCTCCTCCTTCCCGAAAGGAGCGGGGCAGAGGCTCCGTGCTGGGCGGGTTGTGGCCGCCCCAGCAGCCACAAAAACACATTTACAGTAAAGGCAGCAAATGTGGCTTGAAATTGGTGAGAGCACTCCCAGCACACGTGGCCTCCTTTTGCTCACGAGCCAACTGCCTCAGCAGCACCATGACCCAGCACAGAAGTGCTGAGCAAAGCTCAGGGCATGGGTGAGACACCAGCAGTGTCACAAAGGGCTCCCCAGGCCGGGCACAGAGGCTGGACCCCCCTGCAGCACAGCCAGGTCCCATGGGAGGTGCTGGAGAACCACGGGTGGGTTCCCTCCCCAGGCACCCCCAGGGAAAATGCAGCTGCCACAGAGATCAGGACTGAGGTACAGGAGAATTCTCCATGAGAGCAGGGCTAATGGCACTTCCTGGCCCTGCCTTATCTGCCTCAAGCAGGAACAGTTTGGCTTTCTCAGCGCTGATAGCATCTCCCTGACATTCAGTGACATCTGCAGCAGCAATAGCCTGCAGCCCTTGGGACCCTCTGCTGCACAGAGCCTGTCAGGAGGGATCCAGAGCAGTCAGGGGGATCCAGAGCAGTCAGGGGGATCCAGAGCAGTCAGGAGGGATCCAGAGCCTGTCAGGAGGGATCCAGAGCAGTCAGGGGGATCCAGAGCAGTCAGGAGGGATCCAGAGCAGTCAGGAGGGATCCAGAGCCTGAGAGGATGGATCCAGAGCAGTCAGGATGGGCCCAGAGCAGTCAGGAGGGATCCACGGCCTGTCAGAAGGGATCCAAAGCAGTCAGGATGGATCCAGAGCAGTCAGGAGGGATCCAAAGCAGTCAGGAGGGATCCAGAGCCTGAGAGGATGGGTCCAGAACCTGGGAGAATGGATCCAGAGCCTTGGAGGATGGATCCAGAGCAGTCAGGAGGGATCCAGAGCAGTCAGGAGGGATCCAGAGCCTGAGAGGATGGATCTAGAGCCTGTCAGGAGGGATCCAGAGCCTGCTCCTGCTGGAAATCAAATCCTGCCTTGCGATGGACATTACCCCAGAGCATCCCTCGCTCACACACACAGTCCTGGCGACTCTCCTCCTACCCCTCAGCCATTCTTTCTCTCCCCACTGCCTCCCCTACCCCATCCCTGTCTGCCCAGAGTGCCAGGGTGCCTCTCCGGTGCCTGTTTCCCCCCAGGAGCTGCTCTGGGCGCTGCTGTGCCACGTGCCCTGGCCCTGCTCCTGCACCCGCTGCCCCCCCGGGCGATCTACCAGCTTGCCAGAGGAGAGGTTTTGGCAAGGAAGCTGCAGCAAATCACAGCTGCGGTTGGGATGTGGTTTCAATACTTTCCCCTTCATCCCTCCTCCTCGTCCCCAGGTTGATACCAAGCTCCTACCCAAAGCAGAGCTGCTGCTGCTGCTGCTGCTGCTGCCT
>NW_005054472.1:602023-608111 GCF_000277835.1 Geospiza fortis | reverse complement strand
CCCAGCTCGGCCACTGCCCCACCACAGCCTGCCAGGAACCTGCTGCCTCCCCCAGCTTTTGGTGGCCAAAGGCAGTTTGGTTCTGACCCACCTGTGAGAACCACAGGCCCTGAGCTGCGCGTTTTCAGGATGACTCAGAGCCAGCAGCCCTGGCTGTCCCCAGCCCTCCAATGCCACCCTGCCCGGGCTGCCGTCCCCACAGCTGCATCCCCAGGGCTGGAAGGTTCCACCCCCCTTTTGGCAGCCCCCCAGCACCCTGCAGTGCCCACGGGCCGGGCGCTCACCACTCCATGACGATGAGCAGACACTTCCTCCCCTGGTAGAGGTTCTCGTAGACGTCCATGATGCGCACGATGTGCGCGCACTGCGACGCTCGCCAGTGCAGCTCCACCTCCCTGCGGGCCTTGGGGCAGTCCTGCAGCATCTGCGGGAGAAGGGACACCCTGTCAGCCCCGAGACACCCCCAGACAGCAGGGCCATGACCCCTGGCTGGCGCTGTGGCCACGGGGGCGAGCACCGGGTGCTCCCTGCGGGCGCAGCGAGCTCTCACAATGCCTCCATCCCCATCTAGTGGGAACACTGAGAAGCCGCTTGCCCTCAGCTTGCCCTTCCTGCCAAGGTTCATAAAAGCTTATTCAGGCTCCCTGCCACCTCCCAGTGCCCCACCAGCGAGATCTACTGCATTTATGAGCCATTCTGCACGCTGATACCTCCACTGCTGCACCCCTGGGTGCCACCGAGCATCCTCAGCCTCACCTTTGCTGTGCTGTCCCCCATCATTTCCCAATCATCAGCTGCCCCACAAAAGCTCCCTCACCACAAATTCAGAGCCCACCAGCACCCGTGCCTGGGGAGGGCACAAAGCAAACATCCAGATGTTCCCTAAATTACAGCTCTTTAATGAGCCCCCTGCCCTTCCCAGAGACAACTCAGAGTTCCCAGGTGCAGGAAGGATTTGTTTGTCTGCCATAGACTATTAGTTATGATGTTTGTCAGGATAAACAGCCAGCCTTAATTATTGTGTTCCTAAATATAGAACAACAAACGTGTCTATCCTGAGCACAGCTCGTTTTCCTTCCTGTCTCCAGCAGCCTTTGGGGCCTCTGGAGCAGCTCTGCCCCTTGGAGCAGAGTGAGCAGGGGGATGTGGACACACACCCCCACCCTGCAGGAAACAGCAGGTTTGGCCATTTTACCAAGATTCAGACAGAAAAGTCCTTTTACCCCTCTGAGCTCTCCCCAGGAGCAGAGGAGCATCAGCCCTGGGATGCTCTGCAGGAGCCAGGGCGGTTCTCAGCGCAGTGGGGATCTCACAGGAACGAGGATTAACTACCAAAATCCACACAGTGCCCATTTCCAGATGATTTCCACTCACTGATGGTGCTGCCCTGGCAGAGTAACCGGGCCTAGAGCAGCAGTCATTCTTTGCCATGGGGAAAGGCACAGAGAGGATGTGCCCTTCAGCCACCCACCCAAAACTCCATCCCAGGCTCTGGTCACACCTCTCCCTTCAGCCACCCACCCAAAACTCCATCCCAGGCTCTGGTCACACCTCTCCCTTCAGCCACCCACCCAAAACACCATCCCAGGCTCTGGTCACACCTCTCCCACCTCCTCTCCTGCTTCCCCAGGCAAAGGGAACCTGTGGGAACCTGTGGGAGGCAGCTGGCACCAAACCCCCAGGAGCTCTGCAAGGAGCAAAGTGGCCAAAGCCAACCTTTGCACAACTTGACATCACTCACACCAACAACCTTGGGGCAAAGGAAGGCAGGGCAGGAGGTTGGACACCCTCTCCTTGCTCCTCTATTGCTTAATTACCCTTAAAACTGCATCCTGCAGAAGCCAAAACCATAAGCAAGAGTGACACCAGCCCCTGAGGAGCCATGCAGAGGGCACTGGAGAAAAGCCTGGCTATTTTTTGCAGCCCCACTCAGAAGAGCCTGGCCTGGGGAGCCAGGAAGCTGAAGAGAAAAGAGAAAAACAAAACAATTTGTAATTACGCTCCAGGAAAATGGAGCAGCAGGAAGCAGCTAGTTAACATCATTCTGCACAAGACAAACAGCAGAGGTACAGCAAAATACATCCCGTTTTTAGAGGTCACTCTTGAGTGCTTTGATAGGAGGTTAATTGGATTTCTAATGAAGTAGGAGGCAGCAGCAGCCTCCATTACCTGCACCAGCACAGCCCTGATGTTTGTTCTTGTACCCAGACAAGCTCTGGGAGCAAAGAGCTGCCCTGGTGCTCTCAGAACACCCAGCTGTGATCCAGCTGCTCCCTCCATCCCCTGCTGGCTCTGCATGGACAGGTGATGGAGAGGCTTCCAGAGGAGCAGATTAGGCCTCATTAAGGCAATGGTTTGGTTAATTTAGGAAATGTTCCTGGTGGCAGCAGTGTGAGGGGGAGCTGAAGGCCACATGCACTCCCCACTGCTGCTGCAGGTAGGATTGAAAAGCATATTTGACTCTTATGACCTAATACTGTCAGGTTGTAAGAATATTTCCTCTATTATTTTAATGAACTCTCAGTATATTTTATGATATTAAGAAAGCTGATAGGCCAAGAAACACAATTATAATGTATTGTAATTAGGAAATAGTTAACTTCTGATTGTGATGGTGTGAATTATAACACCTGTATCATCTCACCCTTCACATGAGACTGAAAATGGAATAAAAGTTTTTGAAACACCTCTCAGTTGCCCCATCTGTGGGTCAGAAAAGAGCATAATCCAACAGGCAAGCATATTTCCTCTATGATTTTAATGAACTCTCAGTATATTTTATGATATAAAGAATATTTCCTCTATTATTTTAATGAATTCTCAGTATATTTTATGATATTAAAAATATTTCCTCTACAATTTTAATGAACTCTCAGTATATTTTATGATATTAAAAAAGCTGATAGGCCAAGAAACAATTACAATGTATTGTAATTAGGAAGTAATTGGCTTCTGATTGTGATGGTGTGAATTGTATATGAAGGGTGCATTGTCTCACCCTTCACACGAGACTGAAAATGGAATAAAAGTTTTTAAAACACCTCTTAGTTGCCCCATCTGCGGGTCAGAAAAGAGCATAATCCAACAGGCAAGGCATGGCATGTCAGAACTCAGAACATCCCTCTGGCTGTCCAGGACGGCCAGGACCCCTGCCAGGGGGCTCAGAGACCCTGCACAGAGCCCAAAACACCTCTGGGTTGGATTATGACCCATGGAGCAAATTACCAACCTTGTATGAAGATCTGCAAGCCACGACAGTTTAGGTAGAATATTAGTGAAGTTATCACGGGGTGGAAAAGTAGATTTTGGGGTTTTTGGTATGGGGGTTCAGGAGGCAAGATGGAGAGATCTGGGCATGTCCAGCCTTTCTCCTTCTTCTTCTTGGCCTCCATCTTCTGCTGTGATGTTGGCACTTACAGATTGGTTTAGAGTAGAAGCTCACTGTCTAACACAGGTGATAGGTATTGGAAAGTAATTGTAAATATTGTACACGTGGTTTTTAGTATAAAAAGATAACACTGCCCTGGGAGCAGGCAGAGTGCCTCTGTCTGTCTTGCTGAGTGGACCTTGGCTGGACAGGAGAAAGAATTTTATAGATAAGACACAATAAACAACCTTGAGACCGAGAAATGAAGAGTTCTGACTCCTTCTTCAAGTGCTCAGGCTGAGAAAAGAGACTTCTAACGTTTCTCGGGGTCATGGTGACCAGCAAAAGATCCTGAGAATGGCAGGGGCAGCCCACAGCCCCAGCTGCACCCCAAACCTCCTGCCCTCAGCACAGGCACCGGATCCCTGTGCCCTGGGTGCCAGCAACGTGCTGAGCATGGCACAGCCCTGGGGCAAGAGCAGCCCTGCCACCAGCCTGTCCTTTCAGGAGGGAGCCAGCAGCTCCCAGAGCTGCCAGCCTCCCCTCCCATTCCCCAGCCAGCAGAGAAAGCTGGGGTGGGGGATGTCCTGCCCACATCCAAGGTATGTGGGGTGTGGCAGCCCTGCCCCTGTCCCTGACCCAGCTCTGGTGCCCAGGGCAGGCTGTGCCTGCAGCAGGGTTTGTGTTTCTTGGCTCCCAACAAGGAGGCTGCCATGGGAAAATCACCTCGTGTTTCCCCTGAGGGTCAGCAAGGATGAATGCCCCCAGCCCACCCCAGCTGATTTTGCAACCCAATAATCTGGAGCACAACCGGGGTTAACCCTTCGATGGCCAAGCTGCTGAACTCCCAACAGCTGCTCCCAGTTCGGCTTTTCCAGCTCTTACCTCCTGTTCCCCTTCTGTGAAAAAAGCGTATTTTATGATTGGCTTTTTGCAAATATTCAAATGAATATTATATGTGTTGTGTTAGAAAGTGATGCTGTATTAATTCTCTTAAGTAGTGTGTTAAATATAGTTTTAGGTTATAACAAAATGTTAAAATAGAAACTATGCTATGTAGGATACTTTTTTCTAAACAAAGGACTCACACTGAGATAGCAACCACAGGACACCTGAATCTTTCCAAGAAAGAGAATTTATTGCTCCATTATCAGGAGAAATGAACTTCTTTCTGCGTCACCCAGGTAGATGATGCCGTCAGGATTCAGAGGAAGAAGCTGACACTGCCCAGACAGAATCCTGTGTTTGAATGGAATTTATGCATCATGGATGAGGTGTATGAATATGCAACAGGCTGTTGCTTTTAAGGGTTAATCCTCTGTTAACGTGGGTCCTTTTTCAAGCTTATTCTGCCCAGAAAAAGGTACCTGGACTGTCCATAACTCTTTGTTTCTATTGTCTCATATTGTCCTAATCCAAATTGTCCAAATTATTATTACTCTAATGGTATTATTACTTTTATATATATTACTATTGTATTTATATTTTATATATTACTATCATATTTATATATTACTATTTATATTTATATATTACTGCTGTATATTTACATATTACTATTTTTATTACTATTAAACTTTTAAAATTTTAAAAACAAGTGATGGGCGTTTTTCGCACTTCCAAAGAAGGGCTCCTCGGAGATCCAACTGTTCATTATTTCAGACAGAAAAAGCTGCATTTCCTGCCTGCCCCTGCTGCAGAGGAGGGCTCCGGCAGCCCCAGGGCAGTAACCGGATCCCCGAGTTACACAAGTGTCCCCGGGCAGGGCACAAGGGCAGCGCTGGCTGCAGAGGAAGCTCCGAGCAAAGCCGGGCAGGAGTCAGAGCTGCATCCCTTCGTGGGGTGCTCCAGGGGTTCAGATCTGCAGCCACTGCTGTAAGAGCCTGAATGAGGGATGCAGGACTCCGTGGGGCTCTCCAAAATGCAGTTTATTGTATCCAGGACATTACAGCAGTCCAGGGTTGTGGGTGACAGAGCTGTGCCCACAGCTGCCAGCTCCAGCTGCAGGCAGGCCTGGAGACCCTTTGGTTTTGGTTACAATGCATTATAGACTTTTCTTTGCTGAGCATCTTCATACAGTAGAACCAATCTATACCTTAACTATTATCTATAGCCTGTAAAGATATAGATAACTATCATAACTACTGTAATTACCATATTCATGTTACTATTCTCCAGTCACTAAAAGTCAGTGCATTACAGTTTCAGCTAGAAGTTGTTTTTCAGTTTTCTTGCAGTAGAAAATTCTGAGACCTTTTTTCTACTTGCAGCTTTGCTGACTTGTTTGCCTGTGCTACCTTTCTGCTTGGTAAAAACATCTTCTTGTTTGGGGTGGGTTTATCCTTTGCACTAAGCCATAAAAACCCCTTCTAACTAACAAACCCTTTGCCTCCTTGGTTATCCAGTAAGATTGGCTCAGCAATTCTTTTCTTCTGTATCAAAACTTGCTTCCATCTCTATTCCTTCATCAGACTCTACATTCAAAAATCTTTCTGCTAAGCACACATATCTGTGAGACTTTCCTGTCAAACTTTCATCCTTTCCAACACACTGCACATCTCCAGACATCAGCTCATCATCCCAGAGCACCCCGGTGTCCCTTCAGCATGGCAGGGGACAGGGGACAGCCAGGGGAGCTGTGCCAGCCCAGAGCTCTGCCCCATCCCATCTCTGCTTCCCACCGGGGCACCTCCCTGCAGGAAAGGAGGGAGAGCAGGGAAA
>NW_005054472.1:589067-602008 GCF_000277835.1 Geospiza fortis | reverse complement strand
TGGCAATTAGGGAGGAAATTCAGCTTTCAGCCTCATTCCAGCTCCCCTCACGCAGCCCGACACCTCTGAGATTTGGGCAGGCAGCGTTTGCTGCCATCCTGTGCCTTGGCTCAGCCCAGCTCCCCCAGGAGCCTTTCCATGCTGTGAAAGAAATTAGTTCTGTGTTCCACTAAACACCTCATTAGCTTCATTAGAGCTCCCACACTGCTGCCATCAGAGGATAGCACAGCCCGGCCTGATGTGCTCAGGACCAAAGGCTCCTCACAAGCTCCAGCAGCACCTCTGGGCTCTTCCCCACCTTGGAAAGACAAACCCTGGAAGCAGCTCCTGAAAACACAACAGCTCATCAGGGCTTCTGCATGGGAACAGCACCCCCTGAGCAAACCCAACCCCAAATCCAGGCTCCAGCCTGGTCCTGCAGGCATCAAAAATCAGCTTCGGCTCCAAGAAGACCTCAGCACCACACAGAACAGAATTTCCCCCCCATCACCTGAGGACAAGCACAGCACAGGTGGGCGGGCAGGAGGAAGGAAGGAAGGCAGGAAAGCTCTGGAGCAAAGCAGGGGCTGGAGCTGCCCACGCTCACGTTCCCTCTCCCAGCGTGTCCTCAGGCACCACTGATTCAGTCTCGCCGCCCCCTCCTGGGATGATGCTCCATGAGTCAGGCAGGTTGGAAAAGGAAGCTCCCTCCTCCCCTGGCACGGCAGGAGGTCGCTGAGGACGCTGTCCCACTGTCCCTCCTGTCCCACTGTCCCTCCTCACTGAGGGTGACACCCCAGCCCCAAACGCTGCTGCCCCTCGGCGAGCCAAGCACACTCAGATGGGCAAGAAGGAAAACTCACCTCCCACGGGCAATTTCCATGGAAAGTGAGGATCAGGCTCACACTGGGGTGTTTGTTGAGCTGTCCATTTTCCAGGGCTGCCCCAGGCTCACCCCGGGCTCTCCAGCTGCTCTTGCAGGCAGGGTGGTTTTATTTCCACGTGTACTTTGATCCTACCCGATCCTCCTCAGCCCCCAGCAGAACAGCACCCACCCCTCCAACAGGGTGTTGTACCCAGGTCCCAGACCACCCCCAGGAGCTCCCCTCAGGACCTGTCTGCACCACAGGGGTTAAAAGAAACTCTTCTTGAGTTGCAGTAAGAATACACCTACAGCGAAGAGAGGCAGGCTGTCATCCCCCAAATTATCAGCAGGGAAGCAAAGCAGAGCTTGCCCCCAGCCTGGATCACACACACAGCCTTTGGATTCCCCTGACCCGGCCAGCACGGGGCAAGGAGCATTTTTTCCTAATAAAGCAAAAGGGTTTCTCTTCAAAGGATTTTCCTCTTCTAATCTTCCCCTGCAAACTCGCTGCCAACTGGCGTCAGCTGCTTTACACATTTGTAGGGCCAGGGCTGGAAGCTCTGCACAGGCTGTTCCCACCTCTCCCTGCACTGAGCTGAGCCTGTAATGCCAGAATATTTTGGGAGCCCACAGGTAATGAGCCCAAAGCCACCCCAGACAGGGCTGGGAGGGAGAGGGCAGCAGGAGGACACGGAAGCAGCAAAGCTCGGTTCTGCTTTTGCTGTTTATGAGCTACAAAAGAGAAATAAAATCACGAGTCCCAGAGCCCCTGAGAGGAATTGTGTTACCAAACAGAGGGAAATTCATGGTTGAACCACAAGGCAGTAACAATTAAAGGTGCAGCTCAGGAAGCCTCCCCCACATCACCGTGGGGATTTATTCTTACATACATCTTTACATTAACCCCATCCCCACTGCTTCCACCCACCACAACCTGCCCTGCTGCCCTGGTGACGGGACTTTCCCAAGCTGGGCTTCATTTCTGCTCTGCCCACGCCCAAAGAGCCACAGAAAGAGTCTGAAGCCCCAACAGAAGAGGTGAAAGCCTCATCCTCACGTTTGTTTTGCCCGGGGGAAAGCCAGAGAGCAGAGGTGACGTGTCTGGAGGAGGAGTGTGCGGGTCCGGCAGCATCCTGCCCGCAGCGTGCCCCGTCCTGCCAGCCCAGGATGGCTGCTCAGGGGGCTGGCTCTGCTCATGGCTTCATCCAGGGGGGTTTGCCAGGCAGCACCAAGCATCAGCTGCCCACCTTGCAGAGGGATATGGGGCAGTGCCACCAGAGCTGGGTGGACACTGAGGCTGCAGCATCCTGCCCACAGCGTGCCCCGTCCTGCCAGCCCAGGATGGCTGCTCAGGGGGCTGGCTCTGCTCATGGCTTCATCCAAGGGGATTTGCCAGGCAGGACAGCAGCAGGCATCAGCTGCCCACCTTGCAGAGGGATGGGGCAGTGCCACCAGAGCCGGGTGGACACTGAGGAAACGACCCAGAGGAGCACAATCGGCTCCATCCTCCAGGTTCTCCCTCCTCGGGGAGAATGGAAAGGCTGGAGAAAGGATCCCAGAGAGAGAGAGGGCTGTTTAGATTGGAAAGAGCAATGAAGGAGAGGCAAGCGAGGCTGAGCAGAGGCGAGCTGACACAGAGACAGACACAGACAGACAGACATACACACACACACAAAGAGACACACAGACACACACAGACACACACACACACACACAAACATACACAGATACACAGATACACAGACACACACACGCTGGAGCTGCTCGGCCGCATTCTCCCAGCCTGAATGATCGAAGCGCTCCGAGGAACACCCCGAGCAGCTGGGAGAGCCTCCCTGCTGAGTGCACAGCCCGAGCCGAGCAGGCAGGCAGGCATGGAGGGGCTGTGACAGCGAGGGGACAGCTAAAAACCCTGCCGGGAGCAGCACGGAGGGGACAGATGTGGCAGAGGAGACAGATGTGGAGGAGGGGGCAGATGTGGCAGAAGGGGCAGATGTGACTGAGGGGGCAGATGTCACGGAGGGAGGCAGAGGAGGGAGGCAGATGTCACAGCGTGCCCGTGCCGCTCCTGCGGGCGATGTCGCAATGGGGCGGAGGATGGAGCGGGGCCGAGGAAGAGGTGGCTCTTACACACACAGAAGCAGCTCTTACACACACAGACAGCTCTTACACACACAGACAGATCTTACACACACACAGACAGCTCTTACACACACACAGAGGCAGCTCTTACACACACAGACAGCTCTTACACACACGCTGCTTTCACAAGGACCCTCACTCCCCCCAGCATTGCACAAGCCCCGGGTCTCCTGTGCTCGCTGCTCGTGGGGTCCCTGCCTGGTGGGTGATGCTCGGGACCCCCCACCCCACAGCCCCCCCTGCCCGGGGCATCTGCTGAGCATTTCTGTCCCTCCGTGACAGATGCAGCAGCCATTCAGCCTTTTCAGGCAGCAACAAAAGCCTCTCGAGGCACACAAAGGAGGGCAGCAGAAGAGAGGCCTGGGTTTAAATAAGAGCCACCTGCCAGGGGCCCGTGCCCCCCGTGTGCTGCAGGGCCCATTTCCCAGCAGCCGAAATGTTCTTGGCACGTCCTGGAAATGAAATGTCCAGGTGGGGATCCAGGAGCAGCACCTGGATGCTGAGGGAAGGGTCTCAGCGTGGCAGAGGCTTTGGGGCAGTGCACAAACTTCCAAAACTACCAGGGGGGAAATTTCCCCCCTGTTGGTGTTACCAAGGCTGGGCTCAAGGCAGAGCAAGAAGTTGCTGGATGGGGATGAGGGGATGAGGCTGGAGGGAGGAGATGGAGGTGTGTGACGGTGGTCACAAGGGTTCTTGGGATGAAGGAAGAGACGTAGATCTGACTCTATGATCAGAAGGCTTGATTTATTATTTTATGATATATATATACGACATTATACTATACTACAAAGGAAAAGCAGGAGAGCTTTTCAGAAGCTGCTAACTTAAGAATAGAAAAGTAAAGAATGATAACAAACCCCGCTCCCTCGGCACAGTCCGAGAGAGCTCTCAGCTCTGGATTGGCCATTATTTCTAAACATCCGAGATGGGCCAATCCAGACAGACTTGTTGCATTCTACAGCAGCAGATAACTTATTGCTTACATTTGTTTCTGAAGCCACAGCTTCTCAGAAAGAAAAAATCTCAAAAAAAAGATTTTAGTGAAAAAGATGTCTGCGACAGAGGTGGGTGGGAAGGGGCTGTAAAACTCACAGGAAAAAGTCAGAGCAGGTAAATGGCAACAAGGCAGCAGCACGAAGCATCCCCGCTGACTCACAGCCAGCAACAGGCTGGGGCTGGTGTTTAAAGGAGACAAATAAAGAGTGTTGGCTTCATTTATCTGAAGAAAAACAAAATTAGGGGCCTATTCAGTGCCATGTTTTTGTTTTGGGAGCCTCCTCTTCCTTCCAGCCCTCGGCAGCAGCCGGTGCTGGGTTTGGCTGACTCACCCCATGCTCATCTCTCCAGGAGGCTCTGGGTGAGGAGCAGGAGCAGCCCAGGCACGAGCCACGGTCAAGAGGTCCCCATGTCCTGCTGGGCCACATCTGGCTGGGGTGACAGAGCCACCACTCTGCCAGGACCTCCCCGTGAACCCCACAGGGACAAACGGGGTCACAACGGCCAAAGTGCTCCGTCCCTGTCTAAAGGCATCCCAGATGTCACTGCCCAGCAGGAGCCACCACTGGGCTTGAGCAGGGAAGGGACCCATTGCCTTGGGGCCAGAAGAAGCCACAGACCAGCTCTGAACGGAGCCAGTCTGGGCAGGGATGCTCAGATCTGCAAACCAAACCTCTGATCCCAGCTCTGAACGGAGCCAGTCTGGGCAGGGATGCTCAGATCTGCAAACCAAACCCCTGCTCCCGGCTCTGAATGGAGCCAGTCTGGGCAGGGATGCTCAGATCTGCAAACCAAACCCCTGATCCCAGCTCTGAATGGAGCCAGTCTGGGCAGGGATGCTCAGATCTGCAAACCAAACCCCTGATCCCAGCTCTGAACGGAGCCAGTCTGGGCAGGGATGCTCAGATCTGCAAACCAAACCTCTGATCCCAGCTCTGAACGGAGCCAGTCTGGGCAGGGATGCTCAGATCTGCAAACCAAACCTCTGATCCCACACAGCTCTTCTGCCTCTGCCAGAGCCTTCCATCCACACAGCACAAAGTGAAAGGGAAATAAGGAGCCATGGGAAGCGCAGAGATCTTCCCAGCTACACATAACACCTTCACCTTCCCATCCCTGTCTAAAGGCATCCCAGATGTCACTGCCCACCCGGAGACAGCACTGAGCTTGAGCAGGGAAGGGACCCATTGCCTTGGGGCCAGAAGAAGCCACAGACCAGCTGTGAACGGAGCCAGTCTGGGCAGGGATGCTCAGATCTGCAAACCAAACCTCTGATCCCAGGGCCTTCCATCCACACAGCACAAAGTGAAAGGGAAATAAGGAGCCACGGGAAGGGCAGAGATCTTCCCAGCCACACACAACACCTTCACCTTCCCCCTCTGCAGGGCTGAGGGCTGGGGTCAGCTCCTCCTCCCCACCCCTCTCCTTGCCAGATTTGCTATCAGAGCTGACAGCAGCACGCAGGGAAAAGCACGCATGTGGCTTTTATGATAGGAAGTGGTTGATATTTGCAGGTGTGATTAATACCGAAGTAAACACTGATGTAAACCATTAACTCAGGGCTGACCTGTGGCCTTTGTGCTTCCCTCCCACGGGCAGAGCTTGAAAAAAAACCCCTTATCAGCAGCACTGCACAGTGCTGCCTCGCTGTACCCACAGCCAGGGGCTCCCCCTCACACCAGAGGGACCCCAGAGCATCTCTTGGGTCCTGGTTCCACCAACCCCGGGGACAACCCTGCCCGACCTTCCTGCTGCCTCTGACCCCAGGGACAGCTCTGGCTGCCCCACACCTACATCCCAGAACTGTTTTTATTTTTGGACGTGTCCACCCATTCCCTGAAGGTTTCAGTGATTTTGGGGAGAGGCCCAGACCCACCACGCCTGCAAGCACAGCAGCCATGAGGCCCTGCCAGAAGCAGCCCCACAGCACTCACTGCTTCCCAGCAGCTCCTGGGCTTGACTCTGCCTGAAAATGAAATTTCTCAGGGTTCAGCCCATGGGCAGGACAGAATTGAGGCTTCCACCCACCCTCCCAGCACGGGGATCCTGCCTGAGGCCTTTCAACACAGATCTTGGTGCAGCATGAATAAATACATGTATATGTAAAGAAAGGCAAAAAACCAAACTGAAACACAAAGCTGCATCAAGGCCAGCCCCTCCTGGAGTGCCACTGGCCCCTGGCACTGGGGGCAGGATGGCCTTGGGATGTGTTTCCTCCAGCAGTGCCAAGCCTCAGGAGGGTTTCATTTACGCACCCGCCGAGCTCGGTGACGACAGCCCCGTTTTGCATCAGCCCGTCCTCGCCAGCTGTTTGTTTAACACAGCTTCACCCCTGCCACGGGCTCTGTCAGCACCAGGGCACAGCAAACACCTTGCTGAGATAAGGGCAGTCAGTGCAGGCCAGCTGTGCGGGGATGCGGAGCAGAGCATCCCCGGCTGCAGGGAGCCGCCCTGGCAGCACCCAGAGGGGCTGGAGCCACGCAGAACCCACAGCGGGCACCGTGCCCACGCCAGCCCGGAGGCTGCCAGGGCGCTGGGAGCAGCAAAAGGCTGGGCCAGGAGCAGCTCAGGGGTTCATAACAGGGCTTTGTGTGTGGAGGTGCTCAGAGAGGCAGGGCCACCAACAGCCCTCCTCCTCCTCCTCCTCCTCCTGCTCTCCTCACACACCCCTGTCACCACCAGCTCTGATGCCCAGGGCAGGGAGAGGGGCAGCCATGTGTGCCAGGAGAGGGGATGAAAAGGCAGAGGGACAAGAGGGGACAATTCAGAGCTGGTCAGGGACACACAGCCCCCACCAGCCTCCCCTTTGCCACCTCCCCAAAGCTCTCAGCGCAGTCTCCAGGCCTCTCTCCTCATCCTCATCCTCCTGCTCCTGCTCCCCTCCCCTGGCACAGCAGTCACACACCTCTGTCACCACCCAACGCCCAGGGCAGGGAGAGGAGCAGCCACGTGTGCCAGGAGAGGGGATGGCAGTGAAAAGGCAGAGGGACAAGAGGGGACTGTACCCCACTGAGTGATCCAGAGCTGGTCAGGGACACACAGCCCGCACCAGCCTCTCCTTTGCCACCTCCCTAAAGCTCTCAGCGCAGTCTCCAGGCTGTCCCTGCCCCACAGGGCTCCCTCCTCATCCTCCTCCCATCACAGTGAGCTTGTACAGCCCCAGCAGCCAGCAGGAGCTGGTGGAAACCCCTGTTTGTCACCAACCCCCGTTTGTCACCAACCCCCGTTTGTCCCCAACCCACATGGCTGAAGGGCCAAGCAACAGCCCAGACTCGAGACCCAGCACTACCTAAGGCTGTGCACTTCCACTTTACCTACAGCAGGCAGGATTTCAGGGGAAATCCTGGATGCAATGAGAACCCGAGAGCCTCCTGCCAACCCAGGAGCCAAGCAGGGCACTCCTCCTCCAGCAGCCACGCCGAGACTGCTTCAGCCAGCAGGAAAACACACACAGTTGTGTTTCTATTTTTAAAAAAAGCCCTTCTCTGCATCCTGCTGGCACCACATGAAAGCTCTCAGGACACAGTGGCTATTCTCAGCTCCCTGCAGGCTTTTCCAGCCCCAGGAGCCTCCACAGCACCTGTTGGCAGCAGCAGCAGCCGTGTGGGAGCTTTGCTGGGGCTGGGGCAGAGCCTGGACCTGCAGGGTCCCAGTCAGCACCATCACCTCAAAACAGGCCAACAAGTGTGCAAAACTCACTGCAAAGTGCACAGAATTCAAAAATAACAGAGGGGAAACTTCCCCCCTGATGGTGCTACCGAGGCTGGGCTCAAGGCAGAGCAAGGAGTCACTGAATCGTGGAGTGGTTTGGGTTAAAAGGAACCCTAAAAGGAGTCACTGAATCGTGGTTTGGGTTAAAAGGAACCATAAAAGGAACCCTAAAAGGAGTCACTGAATTAAGGAGTGGTTTGGGTTAAAAGGAACTCTAAAAGAACTTACTGAATCATGGTTTGGGTTAAAAGGAACTCTAAAAGAACTCACTGAATCATGGTTTGGGTTAAAAGGAACCCTAAAAGGAACCCTAAAAGGAGTCACTGAATCAAGGAGTGGTTTGGGTTAAAGGAACCCTAAAAGGAGTCACTGAATCATGGTTTGGGTTAAAGGAACCCCAAAGATCATCTCATCCCAACTCCTGCCATGGGCAGAAACACCTTCCACCAAACCAGGCTGCTCAGAGCCCCATCAAACCTGAGCCAGTTTTGTACTTTTATTTTTTCATTATACAGCAAAACCACGTGTGGAGAGCTCACAGGACAGAGCCACTGATCCTCCCACGGATGCTCAGCACCCCACTGCTTGACAGTGTTTACCAGCAGGCTCCTTGATTTCCTCCCAAATCCCACAGGCAGCAAAGTGGTTTGCACTCGTTTTGCCTGCTCGATTAAAAGGGAGATGGGATAAAAGGATAAAGGCACGGATATTTAACCAAACCAACAGAAAAATCTCCTCCTGCAGCTACTGCTGCTCCCTTGGCAAACAGCCTGGACTCCTTGGGCATTCCCATAGCCAGATTTTAGAAGGAAACTTCTCCCCTCAGCCAGCCTCAAGCCCAGGGCAGCGTTACCCAGGACCCCAGGGCAGGGTGAGCAGGGGGCAGCTGCTCCCTCGGGGTCAGCCCGGGGCTCCTGGGCCCTGCTTTGTGTGCATTTAAGCTTTTTCAATCCCACTTATTCACCAGCAGAGCTCAGGGCTGGGGGAAGCCAAAGAGCAGACAGGGCAGCCTTTGTGCGGCTCTGCCGCCCACCCCGGGGCTGGGCAGCCCCTGCAGCAGAGCCTGGGGCTCTGGGGGAGCAGGGGGCTGGCACAGGGCTGGCACAGCCCCACAGAGCCTGCAGCAGCACCCTGAGGCGGCAGAGCCTCATTTCAGAGAGAAATGAAGCCTTGAAGAGCCCCTGGGAAGGGCACGCACACTGCACTGCCTTCCACCAAACCACAGGGCAAGGCGCCTGTGCTCAGCTGGGGCTGGGCTCTGTCTGCAGGAACTGACACAACCAGAGCACACAGCCTCCAGCTGCACCAAGGGAAATACAGGTTGGGTATCAGGGAAAAGTTTTTACAGAAAGAGTGACAAAGTGTGGGAAATGAATTTGTAGAGAATTAGGCATTTACAGCATGGTGTGGCAAAAGCTGATAGGCCAAGAAACACTTATAATGTAATTAGGAAATAGTTAACTTCTGATTGTGATGGTGTGAATTATAACATCTGTGTTGTCTCGCCCTTCACACGAGACTGAAAACGGAATAAAAGTTTTAAAATGGCTCTCAGTTGCCCCATCTGTGGGTCAGAAAAGAGCATAATCCAAGAATCAAGTTCTGGAATGTTCTGCCCGGGGAGGTGGTGCAGTCCCCATCCCTGGGGGTGTTTAACAAAGCCTGGATGTGGCACTGGGTGCCAGGGTTTGGGTGAGGGGTTGGGGCTGGGTTGGACTCAGATGATCCTGAAGGTCTCTTCCAACCCAACGATCCTGTGGATTATTTTTCCAGGGTTGCACTCAATATGGGTACAAGATCCAGCTGCCCAGCGATGTTCAGCAGTTCAGTCACTAAAACCCTGCAAGCATCAGCAGCATGGCCCAGGCCAGCCCTGCTGCAGTGACATTTGCCTGCTTGTTTCAGGGCAGTCTTTGAGGAGAAGGAAACGTGAAAGGAATGTTTTGGTTAAAGCCAGAGGTGCCTGACCTGCTAAGAACACACTGCCCTTGCTGCCAGAGCCTGGCAAAACTGAGCTAATGGGATCCCTGAGCTTCCTAAACCCTCTCCTTGCTGTCATTAGCTGGAGCCACAGGGCCATGCCTGACCTGCAGCTCCCCCAGAAGTGGGAGTATCACCCCAAAGCAGTGCCCTGAGGCACTCAAACATCATCTGCCAGACTGTGGCAGAGGCAGAACCTCAGAGCTGCTCCACAGTCCCCAGGAAAAAGCAGCTCTGGCTCCCACCCAACCCATTTTAACCCATTCAGAACCTCCTCATCATCTTCCTCACCCAGCTTCCATCAGCCCAGCATCGCAGGGCTGGCTGTCTCCTCCAGCAGCAGGTAGCTGGGGAATGGGATTTCAAAAACTCCCAGGAAAAAGCAGCTCTGGCTCCCACCCAGCCCGAGCTGCTGCTCAGCAGCACCCAACCCATTCAGAACCTCCTCATCTTCCTCAGCCAGCTTTCCTCAGCCCAGCATCACTGGCTGTCTCCTCCAGCAGGAAGCAGCTGGGACCACCAGGACACTTCCAAAAACTCCCAGGGAGCTGAATCCCAGCACCCAGGGAACACCTCATGTCCTGGCAGAGCTGTTCTTTACAGCAACTCCTCCTCACCACAAGAGATTGTGACCGTGTTCACAGGGGTCTGAGAATGAGGGAAGAGATGAGGAGCTGACTCCATGTTTCAGAAGGCTTGATTTATTATTTTATGATATATATTACATTAAAACTGTACTAAAAGAATAGAAGCAAGGATTTCATCAGAAGGCTAGCTAAGAATAGAATAAGAAGGAATGATAAGAAAAGCTTGTGTCTCTGACAGAGTCTGAGCCAGCTGACTGTGATTGGCCATTAATTGCAAACATCTAACATGGGCTAATCACAGATCCACCTTTTGCATTCTACAGCAGCAGATAACCATTGTTTACATTTTGTTCTTGAGGCTTCTCAGCTTCTCAGGAGGAAAAATCTTAAGGAAAGGATTTTCCATAAAAGATGTCTGAGACAAGAGACTGGCAGTCTGAGCTCTGAGGTGGAACGAGCAGGGTGGGAGGGGATGGAGAGGAGATGTCAGCATGGGGCTGCACAGCCCCTCACACCTGCAGCGGGGCAGTTCCTTGTGGGAAACACTGAGGACAAAAACAAAAGGCTTCCCAAGCCTCTTCCAAGCTCCTGGGCCAGCAAGGGGCAGATGTTGCCTCCAGGAGCCTGGGCAGGCACCCAGCAAGGGCTGAACACCTCCAGGCTCCCCAGAACGGCCCTGTCCCCGTGCCAGCACTGCTCTGCCCGAGGCACGGGAGGGAACCAGCCCAAAATGCCAAATTCACAGCTCTGATGCCTTCCAGGAGATAACCTGAGTTTAAACTTCCTGGCAAGCCCGCCCTTCCCAGAGCCTCTTGCGCAAGAACCGCCTGCCCGGGGCTCCTCCAGCAAACCTGCCCAGCACACAGAGGTTGGGAAACGGCCCAGGAGGATGAGGGAGTCACACCAGAGCTCCAGGGGACAGCAGGAGGCTGCCACAGGTGACAGTGGCTCCTTCAGCCCGGCTCTGGGAGCCACATTGAGGCCCAGAGCTGAGGTGACAGCTCAGTGACACCCACAGCGGTCGGTTCACTAAATAGAATGAACAGAAGAGAACAAAATGAATAGAATAGAATAGAATAGAATAGAATAGAATAGAATAGAATAGAATAGAATAGAATAGAATAGAATAGAATAGAATAGAATAGAATAGAATAGAATAGAAGTTTGAGCTGTTCCTAACTCTGAGCTGGGAGATGCCAGCAGGCTCATTGCTGCTGGAATTCAAAACCATCCCTGCTACCACACACCTCCCCTGCTCCTGATCTTATTTACTGCTCTTGTTAGACTAAGCTGAGCATAACACACATACTTTTGGGTTTGTTTGGACCTGATTGCATCTGCTTTTGCCTCAGCCCTGTCGAGATCGCCGGGATTCTGTTGGAACCCAGGAAATTCCTCTGGCTGCCCTGGAGGACTCAAGACCCTGACAGGGGCTCAGAGACCTTGGCATGGAGTCAAAAATCACCTGTGCCTTGGATTTTAACCCATGGAAACAATTACCAACTTTGTGTGAGGAGTTACAAGCCACAAGGCTTTGAATAGAATGATAGTGAATTTGTCACAGGGTGAAAAAGTAGAATTTTGGGGTTTCAGAATGGGGGTTCAAGAAGCAAGACAGAGGAATCTGGGCATGTCCTGTCCTTCTCCTTCCTCTTGGCCTCCATCTTCTGCTGGGATGGTGACACTTCTGGATTGGTTTAGAGTAGAGACAGACTGTCTAACATAGGTGATAGGTATTGGAAAATTATTGTAAATAAAGTACAGGTAGCTTGTAGTATAAAAAGTTAACACCACTCCAGGGCAGTCACTGTGCCACAACCCAATCTGCTGGACAGATCTGAGCAGGTCAGAGAAAGAATGGGATAGATAAGAAAAAATAAATAACCTTGAAAAGCAGAACGGATAAATATCGACTTCTTCAGTCGCAGGGCTGGGAAAAAAAGATTTTCTAATACCTGGGGGTCATCTCAACCACAGAAACCCAAGACATGAAAGCATCACTGGGAAGGGGACACAGGATCTAC
Organism: Geospiza fortis; assembly: GCF_000277835.1. Taxonomy (NCBI): domain Eukaryota; kingdom Metazoa; phylum Chordata; class Aves; order Passeriformes; family Thraupidae; genus Geospiza; species Geospiza fortis. The sequence continues at coordinate 589,724 of NW_005054472.1, read as the reverse complement.
TCTGGGAGTCCCAGCCTGCTGTGACCCAGGCTTAGTGTGGGGCACACAATGACCCCAAACCTGCCTGACCCCCAAATTCTGGGGCCAGCAGAACTGACCTCAGAAAGGTTGAGCTCAAAACAGGCACCCACCTGCAGCCAAGGGCACAAAGCAGCAAACTTAATTATGGTGACAAAGGAAATGAATCCATGCCTCCCCTGATCCCCAGTCCAGGCCAAACCGGATAAGGACACCAGGAGCAGAGCAGCAAAGCCCCAGGCTGGCTGGGAGCCCCAGGAACATTCAGATCTGGGTTTGGATTTTGGACTTTATCTCTGGTTTAGGCTGCAGCTCGCAGGGCAGGAACCACGTGCGGCCCTGACGCCAAGGGCCTGAATAATCTCATTACACACGAGAGCCAAGGCTGTGCCAGCTGCACAGCCCTGAGCCACAGAGCTCACCTGCCCTCCCCATGGCACAGGGCACTTGGGCACTGCACTGAGGGAAGGCCCTTACCCACAGGGAGATGCCACCATCCTGTCCTGTCACTACAGGTGGAGGCATTTATTATTATTATTATTATTATTATTATTATTATTATTGTTGTTGTTGTTGTTGTTGTTGTTGTTGTTGTTGTTGTTGTTGTTATCGTTATCGTTATATAATATTTAATATATA
>NW_005054472.1:582250-588685 GCF_000277835.1 Geospiza fortis | reverse complement strand
GAAAAAGGAAAAAGGAAAAAGGAAAAAGGAAAAAGGAAAAAGGAAAAAGGAAAAAAGAAAACTCGCCATCCCTGGGTGTGTTTAACAAAGCCTGGATGTGGCACTGGGTGCCAGGGTTCAGCTGAGGTGTTGGGGCTGGGTTGAACTCTTGAAAGTCTCTCCCAACCCAGTTATTCTGTGAATCCTCCTCAGCAGCCCCAGAGTGAAGATGGAGCCACAGGGGAGCTCCCAGAGTGGATCCTGTGTCCCCCTCCCAGTGATGCTCTCCACGTGACATTTTTGTGGCTCGCAGCACCTCCAGCAAAACTTTTCTCGTTTCAGGTCATCTCAGGTCCAGCAGCACTCAGGGACTGGGTGCCTCAGTCCCCTCCCCAGGCCACAAAGGAGCAGGGAGTTAATGCAGCCATTAAACCTGCCAGCCTCTGTAATCCCCACCTCACATTGGTAGGATCTGAAAGGGCTGAAATCTTTGAAATGACTCAGCCACGGGGTACAAAGGCAGAACAGTTTAAAAGGCTGTTAAAGCTCTCTGCATTCAGACCTGCTCTTGCTCCAACCCCTGCACACTGCTCCCCATCCATTTCCTTTGGGGAATGGGCACAGAGCTGAGAGCTCTCCCCAAAATGAGCCCCAAGGCACCAGAAACACTCACAGCCCTTGTTCTAGCAGAGCTGAAAGGAAAAGACATTTTATATATCATATTTTCAGAGAGCAAGAGAATCATGAAATGGTTTGGTTGGAAGGGGCCTTGAGGGTCATCTCCTTCCAAAACAGACCAGACCTGGCTGGTATTGTTCACCTTTCAGCAACGAGGATGGGACCCACCTTCAGTGGGACACAGACCTCAGGGTTGTGTTAAATTCCACACTGTCACCCCCAGAGATGACCACGGCGCTGACTCAGTGTGGCTGCCCAGGCTCCAAACTGGTTTTTTGGGGAGTGGTCAGGCCAAGCTGCACTGCCCTGCCAGCCTCTGCAGCTGGTGGAGGGATCACCCTGGTCCTGCTTCAAACTCTGCCTCCTCCAAAATCAGCCAGGTCCTGAAGAGCCTCCCCCAGCTGCTGCCTCACCTGTGCAGCCCACACAGGAGCTGGGCAGCCTGGGGTGGGCACGGGGCTACCTGGGACACCTGGCACAAGGCAGAGCCCTGGGGTGGGCACAGGGTTACCTGGGACACCTGGCACAAGGCAGAGCCCTGGGGTGGGCACAGGGTGGGCACGGGGCTACCTGGGACACCTGGCACAAGGCAGAGCCATGGGGTGGGCACAGGGTTACCTGGGACACCTGGCACAAGGCAGAGCCCTGGAGCAGGTCTGGGGTTACCTAGGACACCTGGCACAAACCAGAACCATAGAGCAGGCACAGGGTGGGCACAGGGATACCTGGGACACCTGGCACAAACCAGAGCCATGGGGTGGGCACAGGGATACCTGGGACCCTGGCACAAGGCAGAGCCCTGGAGCTGGCCCATGCCAGGCTGTGGCAGGCACCCTGGCCCCGCAGGCAGCCCCAGCAGGGCCCAGGGGAGGCAGCACGTTATTCTGGGAAACCAGGAGGTGAGGTCATGCTGCCTGAATGCTGCAACTTGAGGCCAGACGAGCGGGGCCAGTTGTGCTTGGAGAGGAGCCTGGGTGCTGCAGCCAGGGCCGTGTGCAGGTCGGGAGGCTGGAGCAAAGGCTTTCTGAAGGCAGGAGGGCTCCTCCCTCTCAGCTCCTCAGAGACAGCAACACCACAGTGAAAGGATGGGTTTGAAAAGAGCCAAGCACCCTGGTGCGGGGCACAGGAGCAGAGCGGGAAGGCTGAGGGGATGGCAGATCACAAAGCTGGAGTGATGCTGCTCCTACAGCCACTCCTCCAGATGCCTCCCACGTACCTGCAGCACCCTGCAGCCCAGCAAGAGCTCCTCCATCTCATCAGACACCCCAGAGCTGTCTGTGAGGAGAGAAGTCACCAACTCCATCCTTCAGGTTCCCTCAGCAGGACCCTTCCGGGAGTTTTCATCACCTGTGCCCACCAAACCTGCACAGGACACCTGGCTCTCAGGCTGCACAGCTTCAGTTACTATTTCAGTATTATTTCAGTATTATTTCAGTTATTAATTCAGTATTATTTCAGTATTATTTCTGTTATTAATTTAGTATTATTTCCGTTATTAATTTAGTATTATTTCCGTATTATTTCCGTTATTTAGTATTATTCCAGTATTATTTCCGTTATTAATTTAGTATAATTTCAGTACTATTTCAGTAATTAATTTAGTATTATTCCAGTATTATTTCCGTTATTAATTTAGTATAATTTCAGTATTATTTCAGTAATTAATTTAGTCTTATTCCAGTATTATTTCCATTATTAATTTAGTATAATTTCAGTATTATTTCAGTAATTAATTTAGTATTATTTCACTATTATTTCAGTTATTATTTACACATTGTTTTGGTTGTTTCAGAGCATGGCAAAGCCCAGCCTCTGCTCTGCATCACTCGCTGCTCAAGGCACAGCCATCACCTCCACAGCCCCACGAACCAGCACTGCCCTGTAACTGAGATTTTCCTGCTCTGTGTGTGGAAGTGATGGCACAGCCAGCACTAATCTTGCCAAAGGCCAGCAGGGCTCAGCGTGAATGGCAAAATCATGGTTTTACCTGGTGGTATTTGGCTATTAAATCACACATGCAGCGGCTGTGCTCTCATCCAGCTCAGCTCCCCAGCCCTGTGCCACCTCTGACGTTCAGTAAATCACTGCACCTCAGTTCCCCGCCCCTGCAAACATGGGAAACGTCTTTTGCAAGACCCATGGCTGATGGCATTAGATCATTAATGAGAGGAAGAGCCCCACCACTTCCTGAGCACGTACCAAAGAGAAAACCCCTGCTCCCGGGCCTTATCAGCCCATCACAGTCCTAGTTCTGACTGCTCAGAACATGTGAAGTGTTTAACAGAGATTATGGCAAATCCTAAATCGTTTAAACAAACTCCAACCCCAAGCCAGTAGACTCCTTTGGTCAATGAGATAATAAACCACAGCTTTGGAAAAGTCCCAGTGATGTCACTGCAGTTTCCACAGCTTTTCAACCACATCTCGCACAGAAGGCCACAGCGAAGACATTTCTGATTATATAAAATACATGGCAGAGCTAATTAAAAAAACATCACTGAGAGAGGGGCAGAAGAACAGCAGACACAGCAAGCTGTTTGCCATGAGCACGAGCCCAGGATCTCCATTTACTCCCTCACTTCAGGGCTGTTTTCCCAGATGGATTTTTGGAGGGACACGGGGCGCTCTGGCTACACCAACTCACTCATCCACTCACTCAGCCATCAGCTGCGAGCTGCCTGCCCTAATTCCACGCCAGGCACCTTCCCAGAACAGCAAACCACAAGCACCATCCTCCTTCCTCCTTCTCCATCAGGGGAACCATCACTCACGGGTTATCAGATGAGGGCAAGAGCCAGGCAGAGTTTCGCAAACACGCCCCAAAGCACTGAGGATGCTGCAGAAGAAATTCCACCAGCAGCCTCCACAGCCCTGAGCTCCTCCAGCCCTTCCAAAGCTCTCCAGCCCAGGTGAGGATCTCCTGCTTTGAAGGTGAAGTCGGCAGCGAGGTTTGTTCATTTATTTTAAAGGAAACCTGCTCCACAAAGAGCTCCATCAAGCAATGCATACAACAGAGAAAAACTCTCATCACCTGAAACACCAGTCCCCACTCTCCAGCCTGGCTTAGCTGCTGTTTCCTCCTGGAATTAAGGCAGCCAGCCCAAAGATTAGTCTTAAAAGTGGAATTTGCAGCAGGCAAAGAGCCCTCGCTCCCAGCCCCACCACTGCATCCTGACCACAGCCAACCCTGCCAAGCCAGGCCAGCAGTGACCTACATACAGCAGCCTCCACAGAAATTACAAGCCTAATTTTGCCTACTAATAAATCACACCAAGGCACAAGGAAGAAAGGGGTAAGGAACCAGGCATGTCAGCTCCATTCATCACCTCTCCCCAGGCCTTCTGTTCCCAGCCTGCAGGAGATCATCCTGCTTCAAACAGGGGCAGGGCACGAGTGACTGGGACCATCCCTGGCTGCTTCACACCAGGTAATTCAGGGATGCCACGCTTCAGGTACCAAAAAATACAATAAAATTGGAGGTGGGAAACAGAAAGATGAACAAGAATCTGTAAGAAAAGTAGAGAAACCTCTTGTTTTCACCCAGGTGCTACACAGCAAGCAGAACTATCATCCATTAACTCTCACACAGCAGCATTTTATTTAATGATGTGTCTCTGCCATGGACTGTGGCTCTGGAAGGAGAAGAAAATTGGCCCTTATGTTTTCACTGCTGCTAGAACACTTTCCCCAAGCTCAAACTCTCCTGGGGCACTGAAAAGTTCTCTTCAGCAAAGTGTATCTCAGAAAAACCCCTACCAAAAGCACCTCTTGATTTGGGAGGAAGAGCTTTAACAACACAACAGTGGCTCGTGACCCAAGAGGAAGCACAACATGACCAGAAGACACCGCTCACATCAGGGAGGGACATAAGTGTGTCTCATCCTCCAGTGAAGGATTGCATTGTTATACAAGATTTTGGAACAGCAAACCTAAAGAATGACACTCCAAATGGAAAGGTTCACTGCACAACCAAAGCAGGCAGCAGACAGATTTCAGCTGTGGCTCCTGGCCATGGGCCATCAGGATTCTTTTAAGCATCATCTGAAACATGACAACTCGATGCAATCACTTCTGTGGATCCTGCTTTAGGTCATCTTTCCACTCTGCTGCAGCCCATGAGTAATTTGGACCCAAATACCTCCCCACAGGTCTCTAGCAGAGACGTCAGCCCGGCTGTGTACTGAGGAGGGAATGAAGTCAGCACACATCATGTCTGGGGCAGTCACCCACACCAAGTTTGGGCTCTGCAGCTCAGCCCAAACATCCCAGTGGAGTAAACCAGGGCAGCTCACATCATGAGGGCCGGATGGGCACTCCTGGGTCCATCCCAGAGCCCAAACTCCCAGCGCAGCAGTTTGGAAGGTGCTGGAGGGAATCACTTACAGTAGCAGCTGTGCTGCTCTTTGAGAAGCCGGGGACACGTCCAACCACTCAGCTGAACTCGTCCCTCCCCGTCAGGGACGCCAGCAGAGGCCAGGACAGGGGACAGGCAAGACAATCCCCTTTCCTACCAGAGACTGAGTGTCGAATATTCCTCACCCCGCATGAGCCACACTGTGTCACCCTCCTACTGCCCAGCCCTGCACTCCAGGAGGTTTTCAACAAGCCAAGGGACCCGTGTGACACGCGCCACCAAGCCTGACCCCTCGCTCTGGCACGGGCAGGGTGACAGCGCCAGTCCCGTGCCCCAGGCAGGGCGGGCAGAGGAAGCTCCGGCCTCCTCCTCCTCCTCCTCCATCCTTCCTCTTTCAGGGCTGCGAGAGGGAAGTGCAGGGATCTGTGCTTTAAATACATGACTCAACTTCAGAGGCGAGGAGGAGCCCGTCTGTCAAAACAGAAGAGGATTTCGCTAATTTTCAACCCAATGAGATGACAACACAATGTCACCCCGGAGTACAACACAGGGCAGCTCACGAGCAGTGCCTTTGGCATTTCTGAAGGAAAAGCCAAATTTCTATCACCTAACTGACCCTAATTCCTTAACCACAGACTTTCAGCACCATACCTTGCCCACTCCACCACCTCTGCAGCACAACTTGTACCCCCAAAGCCCCACCTTTGTTCCCTTGCTCAAGTTAGGAACCCCAAACACCAACAAAGGGGCAACTCTAAACACAAAAGAAGTGGGGTTACAGGTTTAGGTGGGAGTTACAGGTTTAGGTGAGGGTTATGGGTTTAGGTGGGGTGTTTTCAGCCTTCCCAGTTCTCGGGGTAACGCCAAGGATTGGAACAGCTCATGTGTGGGCGCAAATTGCACGGATGCTGGAGAACACGGCGCTCCCACCAGCAGCCAGCCTTGCTCCTGCCTCACCCAGCGTGCCAGGAGCCATCCAAACTTCCCCAAGCCTGGCTGGCAGGGAGACCCGCTCCCCTCTTTGCTCAAAAACCTCGTTTCAAAACAAGGACAAGGGCCCCATCACCTAGAGCGTGCTCTAACAAACCTTGTAGCCACTGTTTATCCACGCCTGCCAAAGAGAAGCAAGTTAGGGACAAGGGGTAACATCGTAACGCTGAAATATCCCCGGTGGGAAGCGGGGCACGACAGGCGCTCGGTGTCAGAGCCGGGAGGGGACACGGAACGGGGACAGCGAGCAGCTGGGGATGCTCACACCACACACCACCCAGGGAACCCCACGTTCCGCGGAGTGTCCCCCACCTGGGGGATGCATCCCAAGATGTGCATCCCCTTGGGGGGATCCCAGCCAGGCCACGGTCTCCTCTCCATTCCTACCCCCCTTCAGGCTACGAAGATGCCATTTCCAGCTACAAAGCAGGAAA
>NW_005054472.1:574518-581495 GCF_000277835.1 Geospiza fortis | reverse complement strand
GTCCCCCATGGGTACCGGAGAGCCCCGGCCCCGCCACCGCCGGTGTCCCCGGTGCCCTGGAGCCGGCGGTGGGGCGGCAACAGGTCGCGGTGTTCCCTCCGGTGACAACAGGAAAGAATGTTGAGAAAAGTAAGGAGGGACAGGAGAGGGGGGAATGGGCTCAGGTTGGAAGAGAGGAGGTTTAGGGTGGATATTAAGGGAGAAAATCTTCCCTGTGAGGTTGGGGAGGCCCTGGCACAGGGTGCTCAGAGGAGCTGTGGATGCCCCATCCGGGCGGCAACAGGTCGCGGTGTTCCCTCCGGTGACAACAGGAAAGAATGTTGAGAAAAGTAAGGAGGGACAGGAGAGGGGGGAATGGGCTCAGGTTGGAAGAGAGGAGGTTTAGGGTGGATATTAAGGGAGAAAATCTTCCCTGTGAGGTTGGGGAGGCCCTGGCACAGGGTGCTCAGAGGAGCTGTGGATGCCCCATCCCTGGAAGTGTCCCAGGCCAGGTTGGAGCAGCCTGGGACAGTGGAAGGTGTCCCTGCCCGTGGCAGGGGTGGAATAATGTCCCCTCCGACCCAAACCATTCTGTGATTGTATGATTCAACCAGTAACAGCTTCCCACCCGTGCCTGGCCTCTCCTCGCTGCCCCAAGAGCATCCTGAGGTGACAAAGGGCTGCTCTGAGGGTGAGTGACTGCTGGTGCCCAGCACCTCATCCACCATCGCTCCATCTACAGCCACTTCTTCTGCTCAGGAAGGCAAGAGGTGTAACCAACACCACAGCTCAGAGAGCATCAGGGGATGGGAAGCAAGTCCAAAAAGAGAAAAGCCTGATGTCAGCCTGATATCATCAGCCACATCCTGATGATAACAAATTAACTCCTATGTCCATGTTCGTCCCAGAATCCAACAAAGATGAGGCTAAAAGAGAAGATATCCACACTGAGGTGCAACCTTGAGCTGCCTGACATCCACTAAAATCCAGTGAGCATTCTTTCTGTTAGAGTGCCATGGGAAATCAAGGTATTTCATTTATGGATATAAAAGGCACACTGATAATCCCTGTTTTCTAAGTAAAGAACGTGTTTTTTGACATACGTGTTTTTTGACATCCATCCCTCTTGCCCAGCTGTCCCACAAAAGGCAGGGAGTGTGCCCTGGGGAAGGCATGAAGGAACATCATGGTACACAGGATCTACACCGTGTCCTCCACAAGCAGCTGTCACCACCAGAAAGAAGAATCCAGGTCCTAAAAAGGGACAGGACAGTGAAGGGCAGGACAGGGAGGGCACACTGTGGCCTCTGAGTGTCCCCACACACAGGCAAGGCCACCCCGCAGCAGGAGCCATCTGCTCCACCTCTGCCACCTCAGCACCTTCTGAGATCGATAAAATCCTCTCAGGCTTTTTAATCAAGCCAACAGGACTGCTCCCAGTTTTACACGGGCAGTGGCTGATCAATAGCGGGGCGAAGCAGCACATCCAGCTAATCAAAGTACGTCATTAGCAGCAAGAGACTGAGCGTCTGTCAGGAGGTGGCAGTGACAGTCACCAGATGGGAGAGTGAGTAAACCTACACCAGGCGCTGGCAGCTTTATAAATAAAACTCTTGTCGAGCTCCCCGTGCCTCTCACTGAGTCCTGAGTTTCCCTGCGAAACCTGGAGAGCAGCAGAGCCTTCCCCCGCTCCTGGCTGAGCGTTGGCTGAGAGATTTCCCTGTCACAGATATATTTGATGAAAAATCCTTTTGCCAGGATCTTTTCTCTTGAGAAGCTGAGAAGCTTCAGCTCCTCCATGTTTTGCTGCTTTGGAATGTGATTTAGAGAATTGTTTACCCAGCACGTGAAATTGTTTTTACTTGGTGACCAATGACAGCCACCTGTGTCGAGGCTGTGAGCAGTGACAAGATTTTATTATCGTTCCCTTCTGATGAAATCCTTTCTTCTATTCTTTTAGTATAGTTTTAGCATGTAATTTTCTTTTAATATAATATATGTCATAAAATAATAAATCAGCCTTCTGGAACATGGAGTCAAGATTCTCGTCTCTTCCCTCGTCCTGGGACCACCACATTTCCCACTTGGACAATGGATTCATTCTGGGCCTTGCAGCATCTCCCAGATGCTGCACCCCTCACCCCGGCCAACAAGGGGGTTTTGGGGGTGGGAGTTAAATCCTACAGACCCTGCAAGCACAGATCAAAGCTGCTGCTCTGTGGGGTTTTCCCAGCTTTGGCGTCCCCTTGCTCGGGCTGGTTTCAGCACGTCTGGGGAAAGGAGCCTTTTAAAAGCCAAGTTTTTTCTCCACAGAGGAATCTGGCCAAAGGAAAAATGACTGACCCATTTCGTTGCTCCGTTTCCTTTCGTTTCATTCATATTTGCTTTGTAACCCGAGCCTTCAGCTATTTCAAAGATAAACAGCAGCCCAGAGGAGGCACACTTTGGGAGCCTCGGGTCCTGGCTTTCCCATGGAGTTTCCTCCTTGGTTGCTCACCCGAGGCCAGGGCTGGGCTGGCTCCTGGAGCTGGGGCAGCACAGCCCCACTTCCCTCTGCCCTCTGCAGGCTCGGGGGAGCCAGGAAACCACATCAATTAATCGCAGAATCGTGGCAAGGTTTGGGTTGGATGACTCTAAAGCTCGTCCAGTTCCACCCCTGCCATGGCAGGGACAGCTTCCACTGTCCCAGGTGGCTCCAGGCTGGCCTTGGATGCTCCCAGGGATGGGGCAGGCACAGCTGCTCTGTGCCAGGGCCTCCCCACCCTCACAGCGAAGAATTTCTTCCCAATACCCAATATAAACTTCCCATCTTTTAATTTAAAACCATTCCCCCTTGTCCTATCACCAAGCCTCTTCAGCACCTTTTAATTTACCTCAATTTCTGAAGTAAATCTGATGCTTGCAGGGAGTTTGTCCTTGCTCTGTTTCAAGTCGTGCTTGTTGATAAACTTAAGCTTTCTCCTATAAAATCCAAGTCATGGGGACAGATGTTTCTGTCCATCATTGCACCTTTCACAAGGTAATTGCAATGGCAATCTTCTGCTGGGGCCAATGGGAAACAATGAGCCCTTCAGTGTGAATTTATTAAGAAATAAAGAATTTATTAAAGAAATAACCATGGTGGGGCAGGCAGGGGAAGGCCCAGTGTGACCATAAATATTTAATTTAAATAAAAATTTAATTTCTATGCCACTTACAGCAAACATGAACAGCGGAACATCGGTGATGCAGAATTAGAGGGATTTCCCCCAAATTATCGAATCTGTCGTACAGAGGGGATAAAGGGGTGCCTGATCCCCGTTCCGGGTGTCGGGGGCTCCCTGCCCGGCTCGGAGCTCATCGCCGGAGCCGAAAAAAATGCCTAGTTTGTGATTGGCTTTTCGCAAATATTCAAATGAATATTACCGGGTAAAGCCCCGGTAAAGCCCTGCCAGCCCCGCTGCTCCTGTGCGGGGCAGGAGCGCTGCGCTGCCGGGATGCGGTCACTGCCACCCCTTGATTGTCCCCAAATCCGTCACTGCCACCCCTCGATTGTCCCCAGCCCCTCATCCAGGGTTGCGCTGCCGGGGTGGGGTCACTGCCACCCCTCGGATTGTCCCCAAATCCCTCACTGCCATCCCTCGATTGCCCCCAACCCCTCATCCAGGGCTGTGCTGGTGGGACAGGGTCACTGCCACCACTCAGATTGTCCCCAAACCCCTCATCCAGGGCTGTGCTGGTGGGGCAGGGTCACTGCCACCCCTCGGATTGTCCCCAGATCCCTCACCCAGGTCTGTGCTGGTGGGGTGGGGTCACTGCCACCCCTCGGATTGTCCCCAACCCCTCATACAGGGCTGTGCTGGTGGGGTGTGCTCGCTGCCACCCCTCAGATTGTCCCCTCACCCAGGGCTGCACTGCTGCGGCAGGGTCACTGCCACCCCTCAGATTGTCCCCAGCCCCCTGTCCCAGTGTGGCCAGCCCACTGCAGGGGCTGGGCTGAGCTGGGAGGAGGACCTGTGGCTCCCTGCTGGCTCACAGTGCCCCCCCTGACACGGGGACACGGGTGACAATGGTGTCCCCCAGCTGCTGCAGGTCCTTGGGGGCAGCAGCAGCAGCACGGGCTGCATCTGTCCCTCTGGATTAGGGCCAGCCCAGGAGCTGCTTATGCTAATGGGGCTAATCTCCATAATCTTGTCACACAGATGCCTCCTCTCTGCTGGCAGAGCGGGGGGATTTGGGTTCTGTGTGGATGCCAGCAGAGAGAAGGGCTCTGGGAGGTGGCACATGCAGGGCTCAGGGGGCTGTGCCAGGCTGGGTTCAGCTGCTGGGAAGAGCCTCCTCCTGCTCCAGGGCCTTACCTTGTCACCCCTCTGTGGCAGGGGGTGAGCTGCCAGCCAGGGCCAGCAGTGCTGGCCTTAAAACCAGGCCTTAAACCCTTTGCCCCAGCCTTGGGTTTTTCCTGGTGTGGGATCTGTGGTTTCACCTGGCAGCTGGGCTCCATCTCTTTAAAAGCCAATTATTTCAGGGCCTGGACATTTCTGTGTTTGTTTGTGTGACTGTGACTCGGGGAAGTACATTTGACATCATCTGGTGGGCAATGAATCAGGATCGTTTCCAGGTGGAAAAATCCTTGTGCTGGGAAAAGCAGAGTAAGGGCTCAGTGCTGGGAGGTTTTAATGTTCTCCTGCCTTGTGCTAAACCCTCCGTGGATGTGGGTCACTGATTGAGGTGGACACCCAGGACACGCTGGTTTGTCCCTTAGGTCTTGCTGAGTCCAGGGACAGCAGTGCTGGCCTTAAAACCAGGTCCCTTTGCCCCAGCCTGTGCCTTGGGTTTTCCTGGTGTGGGATCTGTGGTTTCACCTGGCAGCTGGGCTCCATCCCTTTAAAAGCCGATTATTTCGGGGCCTGGACATTTCTGTGTTTGTGAGTGGTGGTTTTTGTGACTGTGACTCGGGGAAGTACATTTGGCATAATCTGGTGGGCTGTGAATCCAGTTTCCAGTTTCAGGTGGAAAAATCCTTGTGTTGGGAAAAGCAGAGTAAGGGCTCAGTGCTGGGGGGTTTTAGTGTTCTCCTACCTTGTGCTAAACCCTCCCTGGATGTGGGTCACTGATTGAGGTGGACACCCAGGACACGCTGGTTTGTCCCTTAGGTCTTGCTGAGTCCAGGGACAGCACTGTGTCCCCTGCCCTGTGCCAGGCACCAGGCTGGCCGGGAAAGGGGCAGGAAAATCCTCACCCGCAGCGGGCAGACAGCTCTAATCCCGAGCAGTATTCCCTGCCACGTCTCACAATCACGGGCTCTGTGTGTCAGCCCGGGAATGCCCAGCGGGAAGGGTCCGGGAGCCGTCCCCGCCCGGGAATGCCAGCACCGCCGGGTGATAATCCCCGACGGCAATCCCGGCCCTGGAGTTGCTGCCTCTTCCCACCGGGTGCCAAGGGGCATCGCTCCATCTCCTGCTGCCGCAGATCGGTGCTGCCCGGGGTAAATATCCCTGGCAAGGGGCTGGTGCTGCCAGCCGGACCCACCCCGTGCCCCGGTGGGACAGAGGGTGTCCATAAAAATGACATTTCTCAGCCTCGTCCTGGGCGGAGCAGCGTGAGAAAGTTTGTGGTTGCGTTTTTGGGAAATAAACGCGAGTCAGAATAGCTCCTTTCATCCTGAAGGATCCCACAGTGATTTATAAATAGATTTGCAAGCCGTGCACGAGGATCACTTCCAGGCACTGGGATGCAGCGGCTTCCTGGGAGAGAGGAGCAGCTGCCGGGAGCTGAGCTGGAAAAACACCTCGGTGCAACCTCCTGTGCTGCCTCCTGTGCTTATTTCAGTCCTTCCGCTGCTTTACAGGTGGCATTGATAGTTGGGATGGTGATTAACAGCATCTTTTCAACTCTATTACCCCTCTCCTAAAAAGATTATTTAAAGGAATTATCATTTTTTTAGGTGGGATAGCTTTTCACCAGCCTCGTGCTCCCACAGATCCACCCAGGGAGAAGAACGGGATGCACAGAGCCTTAATGATCATTACCCTCATCTTCGTGGTGTATTTTTTCCTGGCAGCTCTGCTAAAATCAAATAACAATCTGGTTTATTACTTGCCATGGAGAGCACGTTCATGGATCAGCCACTGCTGTCATGTAAAGGCTGAGCCTGCTGCCAGCCAGTGACTGTTCCCCAGTGGAAATGGGAGTAAAAGCAGGGAAAAATCAGTTTCCATTCTCATCTGGATGATTTTTCTCCTGGCTGAGAATTGGAGGTCACTGCTGCTGGGTTTGGTGTTCATAGAGGGCTTTTTGAGTTGGTTTGTTTGGGATTTTTTTGTTGTTTTCTTTTTGGTTTTGGTTGGGGTTTTTTTGGGGGCGGGGGTTGTTTTTTGTTTGTTTGTTTTTTGATAAAAAAGGGAGCAAAATCTGGGGGGGTTTTCCCATGCTGGACCCCACATGGTGGCTCTTCCTCTGCTGTGTAAAGCTGTGGGGTGAGTGGGAAGGGCAGCGGGTGGATGTGGGCCCCCAACACCCTCTGGGGAAGAACCTTCTGATATCCAGAAGGTCCAGAAAGTTCAGCCTAACCCTCCTCTGACCCCATTCCCTCGGGAATGTGTGCTGTGGGGAGAACCAGGAAGGTTCCCTTTGTTATGAATAAGAAGCTTGCCTAGGCCAATATTCAAGCAGCAATCAATTTATTAATTAATATGGTAGAGTATGAGCAATGCAGCACTGGGTACAGTGGGGGAAGTTTTCCCTCCAACTGCACACCGAGAGTTGAGGCTTACAGGTATTTATAGGGGTACTCATCAGCTTTGTCAGCAGTTTCTATTCCAATTTTTACTCATCAGCAGTTTCTATTCCCAATTTTTACATCACAATTCTATACACTACTGTGATTTTAGTTTTTCTCAGGATGTGTTTTTAAAGGAGTATCCCCAGATGGTGCTGGTCTGGTTTCCGAGAGAAGAAAGACGAATCCCATCTGGTGGGGTCCAGCTCCCCAGATGTGGGTCCACCTTTTAATTGCAAGG
>NW_005054472.1:570725-574386 GCF_000277835.1 Geospiza fortis | reverse complement strand
TTTCCTTTATATATATTCCAAAGCTATAGTTTCAAGGATACAAGCAATATTCTAAAATTATACTTCAAAAGGTTATTAGTGCAAAACTCTTTAAGGATTAACTACAAGCAAAAAGCAACATCCTTAACGCTTTAATTCCAATGCTCCTAAATCAACAAGGTAAATTGCAAACAGAAGATAGGTTCAAAGCCCTTCTTCCATGCTTTATTTTCCTCAGTTATTATTAGAATTCACAACTGTCCCATGGTCGGTCTCCACACATCTCGCAATCACAAATACACACGTTGCCTGTATGTACCTGACACGGAACACAGCTTTGTATTTCACACCTGTGAGCCAGGGGAGAGGCGGCACCTCAGGCTCCCTGTCCAGCTTCTGCCCAGGCTGGAACAGCCCTCGGGCCACCGAGGCGAGGCTGAAAGGGCCGGGTCAGGGCGAGCAGCTGCGGGGCCGGGCTGGGAGCTCCGGAGCCGCCCCGGTGCTCAGAATTGCATTGCACAGCCCCGAGCTGGCATGCCGGCAGCAGGATGGTTCCAAGGCGGTCTGGGGCTCCCAACAGCATCCTCACTTTATGTACCAAGATTGGACCCACTTTTTTGGGTATTTTTTGGGGGTTTTTGGTGGTTTCTTTATTAAGGTGGGAGAGATTTGTTGTAAAGAGGTTTTTGCTTGTGATATGAGCTCCCTGGAGCATCCAGATGCTGCAAGTGGCAGCAGGATGGATGCATGGAGGTCTGGGGCTCCCAGCAGCATCCTCACTTTATGTACCAAGATTGGACCCACTTTTTTGGGTATTTTTTGGGGGTTTTTGGTGGTTTCTTTATTAAGGTGGGAGAGATTTGTTGTAAAGAGGTTTTTGCTTGGGATGTGAGCTCCCCAGAGCATCCACAGGTTGCAAGTGGCAGCCGGATGGCTCCATGGAGATCTGGGGCTCCCTCCAGCATCCTCACTTTATGTACCAAGATGGGACTCTCTTTTTTGGGTGTTTGTTCATGGGTTTTTTTGGTTGGTTTTTTTTCTGGGTGGGAGAGATTTGTTGCAAAGAGGTTTTTGCTTGGGATGCGAGCTCCTCAGAGCATCCAGATGCTGCAGGTGGCAGCAGGATGGCTCCATGAAGATCTGGGGCTCCCTCCAGCACCCTCACTTTATGTACCAAGATGAAATCACTTTTTTGGGTGTTTGTTTGGGGTTTTTGGTGGGTGAGAGCAATTTATTGTAAAATGTTTTTTGCTTGGGATGTGAGCTCCCCAGAGCATCCACAGGCTGCAAGTGGCAGCAGGATGGCTCCATGGAGGCCTGGGGCTCCCAGCAGCATCCTCACTTTATGTACCAAGATGAAATCTCTTTTTTGGGTGTTTGAGTTTTTTTGGTTAGTTTTTTTTCTGGGTGTGAGAGATTTGTTGTAAAGAGGTTTTTGCTTGGGATGTGAGCTCCCTAAAGCATCCATGAGCTGCAAGTGGCAGCAGGATGTCTCCATGGAGGCCTGGGGCTCCCAGCAGCATCCTCACTGCCCTTTATGTACCACAGGCTTTGGGATGCTGGGGTGGATGGAGAAACGCTGGGTACAGCACAAAGCAGAGCCAGCAGGATGCAGGGACAGGCTGGAACCAGGTGTATCCCAATATTTGGGAGACACCACTGACCTTGCTGTGTTCTAGTCCCTTCCCAGCTGTTATTGCACCTTGTGGACAGGGAAAGGGAGTCAGGAATGATTTGGGTGTTTCAGAAGGGCCCCTCAGGAGCCAGGATTGTGCCCACAGGCCCCTGCAGGGGCACAACCCAGGAGGGCAGAGCAAGCTCCAAGGTCAGCAGGCAGAAAACAGGGAAGATGGCCTGACTGACGTGTCCATATAAAATATCCTTCCTGCAAGCACAGGATGAAGCACAAGGTCACCCCATGGCTGGGACAGAGCAGTGACAAAGCTCCCACCTCCCACACCTGCCAGCCCTGCTGCTGGTGGCACTTAATCCCCAGCAGAGCCATGTGGGTAGAGCTCTGCAAATGGCATCAGGGAGGTGGGAAACAGGGAAGGGACTGAGATTGGGCCCACCAAAAGCTGCATTTGTTGTGGCCCCATGGGAAGGTAAAAGATCTTTCTGTAACACTGCCAGAAAGGGCCGTGGAACGAGACCAGAACCTGAGCAAGCAGCTCATAAAGGCCAAATTCTCCAGACCCAGCAGTGCAGGGGATGCATGAAGCTCTGGGTTTAGTCTGACAGGGGAAAAATAAATCATCAAAGAATATTTAGAAAGGTTTGTGTCACTCTGGTGCATTTCCCATCACATGGGGATGTGTCAAAGACCACGCTCAGTCCTGCCAGTGCTGAAGAGGGGCCTGGAAATAGTTATAGCAAAGCATGTGATGATTAGACAGGGGAAAAGAAGAAAAAAAGGCAGCTTGGAGATTGTCTCTTACCTCTCCTGTCACCTTTTTCTCCTCCTGGAAGCACAGCCAGTGCCCCTGATGAGGAATGAGGTGGCCAGGGAGGTGACACGCTGCGGCCAGGCTGTGACACCACGGCCTTGTCAGCTCAGCTCCACGCAGCTGGCACTGCTAAACCCTCCTGAATCAGCACCAGCTGGCTGGAAAATGAAAGCTGGCCTGTTCGCTCCGCTCCTGCACCTCCCAAAATAACCAGCAGCTTCCCTCTCCTCGCCCCCTCTGACCACACACACCCCCAGCAATCAGCTGGCACTGCCAGCCTGTCCAGCCTCCTGCTCCCCACCAGCGACCGCGTTAAATGGGAATTTCTGGTGATCACCAGGCTGCAAATGTCTGAGAAGTGCTGGAGAACACAGCTCCCCCCTCCCAGGGTCCTGTGGTTGTGAGGTGCTGTGGGGCACGTCCAGCAAGGAGGAAAATCATCTCGAACCACCACCCTCATTGTTTCCGCTTTTATCTCGTCCAAAGAACAAACAGAGCATAAAAAGGTGGGCAGCACATTTCTCCAGGCTCCTCCAGGAGGCTGAGGAGCTGCAGGAGCTGCCCAGCTGCAGCCTCAGACAGGACTCGACAGCATCCAGCCCAAACCACGCCAGGGGCTGAGCTCCACACAGGCAAACAGCAACCAAGGGAATTGTGCAGGGGATCCAAGGGGATCTGCAGCTCTTATCTCAGAGTCAGCCTCAGACAAAAAAATCATCCCTCTCTCCTTGCATGCTTGAATTTAAAACAGCAATGAAGGGAATTGTGCAGGGGATCCAGGAGAATCTGCAGCTCCTGTCTCAGAGAGTCAGCCTCAGAGAAAAAAAAAATCATCCCATTCTCCTTGCCTGTATTTAAAACAGCAACAAAGGGAATTGTGCAGGGGATCTACAGGGGATCTGCAGCTCCTGTTTCAGAGTCAGCTTCACACCAAAAAAAACCATCCCTCTCTCCTTATCTGCCTGAATTTATCTGTGTTTGTGGCTCTGGGAGCAGAGCAGCTCGGGTGTAAATTACTTGCACGACCTTTCCTGTTTGATGACTTTACAGCTGGCTGCTCACACCTCACGTATAATTCCACGTATGCCATCCATCATTAGCACCTGCTGGAGAGCCTGGCAGCTCCTGGGGCTGCTGCTGCTGTCACAGGGGCTGTGGCAGGGGCAGGACACGGGACAGGGTCACAGGGAGGTGGCACTGCCCTGCAGAGCCCCGGGCAGGGCAGGACACGGCCA
>NW_005054472.1:570249-570710 GCF_000277835.1 Geospiza fortis | reverse complement strand
CAGACCCGGCACAGGATTAAATTAAATCCTTTTTTTGTCTTCTCCTCATTTTCCATCCACTTTAAATGATCTCTGAGGCTCTTGCTGAGTGTGGCAGGCTGGAAATGATTTTCCCAACTCTTTTCCCTGCTTTACAAGTTCATCCTCACGTGGGTGCCCACCACAAAGCCCTTGAAGGCCACGGCAGCTGAACTCCACTCTGCCAGCAGCTTCTTGGTGAGGAGTTCTTGCATTTCCATGTCCTCAGCAGCTGTGGAAAAAAAAACCACCCAGGGCAAGACCTGGCTGTGTCATTTCTCATCTGGAGAGCCCCTCACTCACATCCCCCCTACTCAACATAGTGCAGGTGAGGTGTGGCCACAATTAAAATGGAATAAAATTTTACTTATTAATTAACATTTTAAAACTTTTTTTTAAAAAAATTGATTAAAAAATTTAAATTTAAAAATTAAAATTAATTA
>NW_005054472.1:556244-570215 GCF_000277835.1 Geospiza fortis | reverse complement strand
AAAATATTTAAAATTAAAAATAAGTAATTAATTAATTAAATTTTTTTAATTAAAAATTTTTTTAAATTCTAAATTTTAACAAATTTTAAATTTTAAAATTAAAAATAATTAATTAATTTGGATTTTTTAAATATGAAAAAAATTAAATTTAAAATGATTTTTCATTTTAAAAAGTTTTTAAAAAATAATTAACACATTTTTATTTTGTTTATTGAATACCTATTAAATCCAGCCCAGATTGTGTCACCACTCCGTACCTCCAGCAGCCCTTTCTGCGGGCTAATCAGGCACGTGCTTTATTGCTCTCAACCCCTTCTCGGCTATGCTTAATTACACTTAATTATCGCAATCCCGGTCTCTGCCTTCCCACCTCCAGCCCGGCACATCCATCCCGGGGATAGCGCTGCGCTTGCAGAGCCGAATTCCGGAGCTTCCGAGCCCGCGGGAGGAATGCGAACCCTTACATGGCTCTGCTCCTCTGCCAGGCCTGGGGCTGCCTCTCGCTCGGCTTTAGAAAGCTCAGCTCTCAGCGTTGAAGAATGGGCAGACTTAATTCGGGCAGCTATTCCATCCCCCCAGACAAAGGGAACGAGCCGAGCACACTTAAGGAGCGATTATTTCAATCCCCCTGTCTGAGACAGGCGGGGGAAAGCTGCTGCTGCCAGCAATCCCAAACGCTCCTGCCACTCCTTATAAGTTCAGCTTTGCCCAGATGTGTCTGCCTGCATCTTGCACCCGGGAAATCACATTTATCATTCCCCTGTAAACGCTGCAGAGAGAGGGACGGGACCACAGGAATATGAGTCGAGAATGTGGTGGTGTTCACAGGGGTCCCGGGACGAGGGAAGAGATGAGAATCTTGACTCCGTGTTTCAGAAGGCTGATTTATTATTTTATTATTTATATTATTATATTATATTGTATTGTATTGTATTATATTATATTATATTAATTATATTATATGTTCTTAGAAGGCTAATTTATTATTTTATGTTATTATATTGTATTATATTATATTACATTATATTGTATTGTACTGTATTATATTGTATTATATTATACTGTATTGTATTCTATTGTATTTTATTTTATTGTATTGTATTCTATTGTATTCTATTGATATATTAAAACCATACTAAAAGAATAGAAGAAAATATTTCATCCGAAGGCTAGCAAGGAATAGAAAAGAAATGGAATGATAATAAAATCTTGTGACTGACCAGAGAGTTCGAGACAGCCGGACTGTGATTGGCCATTAATTAAAAACAACCACATGAGACCAATCAAAGATGCACCTGTTGCATTCCACAGCAGCAGATAATTCTTGTTTACATTTTGTTTCTGAGGCCTCTCAGCTTCTCAGGAGAAAAAATCCTAGCAAAAGGATTTTTCATAAAATATGTCTGTGACACAAGAATATGAGTTTATTCCTGAGTTTTACACCCAAAATCCAAGTCAATAGAGCAGTTTTCAAAGGGAAATGTGTTGCTGAGGATTTGTGCAGGTGGCTGTCCCAAAAAGTGTTGGCAAAGCTCATTAGGGTAATTTGACAAGAGGAAAGAAAACAAACCCCGAGCTGCCACCACTCCCTCCTGGCCTGTGCCACTGAGCTTACAGAAACCATCAGATTTTTGTAATCAGAGCACCAGCACTCTGAGCCTGATCACTGATGCTTAAAAAAAAAATATAATTAGGGGCAAAATTCTCCTCTTTGGCTCACACAGCCATGGCAGGGACACCTTCCACTGTCCCAGGTGGCTCCAAGCCCCACCAGCCTGGCCTTGGACACTTCCAGGGACCCAGGGGCAGCCTCAGCTGTGCCAGGGCCTGCCCACCCTCAGTGAAGAACTTTTCCCCTAATATCCAATCTAACCCTTCTCCCTTCCAGTTTGAAGCTCTTCCCTCCTGTCCTGTCACTACAATAATTAATAATAATTGGAATACACCACAGGAGTTACAAACTCCAGGCTTCTGCTCCCCATCAGGAGGGGTTTGGAACACAAACCCTGTGAGGAAGCCCTGAGGGAGCTGGGGGTGCTCAGCCTGGAGCATAGGAGACTCAGGGCTGCCCCCATCGCTCTGCACAGCTCCTGAAAGGCGCCTGTGCTCAGCTGGGGCTGGGCTCTGGCTGCAGGAACTGCCACAACCAGAGCACACAGCCTCCAGCTGCACCAAGGGAAATACAGGTTCGGTATCAGGGAAAAGTTTTTACAGAAAGGGCGATAAAGTTCTGGAATGTTCTGCCTGGGGAGATGGTGGAGTCACCATCCCTGGGGGTGTTTAACAAAGCCTGGATGTGGCACTGGGTGCCAGGGTTGAGTTGAGGTGTTGGGGCTGAGATGGATTTGATGATCTTGAAGGTCTCTTCCAACCCAGTGATCTGTGGATTCAGATTGAGGTTTTTACCAACACCCCTCAGCAGGATTTTGCCAGGCTCAGCTCTGGTGTTGGACTCCCCAGCCCTCCACTGGCACCAAACATTATTTCCCCTCGCAGCTCCTGCTGCAGCTCAGACAGCAGAATCTGGGAGACAATCCCTTATCAAGTTACATCAACAGGCATTACAGCAGGGCAGATAAGCTTATTTGTTTAATCTGAGGTGCTGTGCTTGAGAAAATGTCACTCAGATTCCTGTGGCCTCATGGCAGGCTGAACACAGAGCTACACATTTATATACCACAAACAGAGACATCTAAATATCTACATATATATTTTTTTACTGTTTTCAGCTTGCAAACTTTTTAACAATCAGGTATTTGTTTTTCACCCACATTAAAGCAAGGTAAAAATCTAGTGTGTTGTCTGCACACTGTGTGTGTGTAACACACATGGTTTAATCACCCAGGTTGTAGCTGGAGACCTTTTATTGGAGCATGATTTCATCTTCAAACCATCCCAATATCCACTTGTGTACAGTAAGTTACCCATTTATAGGTTTCTAATAAAAGCAAATCTTCCCTAAGTGGCTATTACTGGATTTCTCCTTTCAGCCTGGGGATAAGCAGGATTCTGGGCTTTAAAAAGCTCTCTAGTGGGCTGAATAAGAAAGTGACAAGTGAAGAATGTCATGGCAAAACTCTGGTGTGTTCTAATTACAGCACTGTTAATGAGGGGAACATTTGTCAGACCAGAGCTTCATCACGTTTAGCACAGACACAGAAACCTCCCACTCACACAGTGACAATTTTCTCTCCTTTGGTGATGTCTGCCAGCACAAGGTAAGTTCCACCATCTGGAAAGAATTATTTTCTTTTTTTTCATTTTAATCAAGGATTTTAAGGAATTTGCACACTCGATTGCTAAAGAAAATGATGCATTTATTTTCTTTTTAAAAATGACCCAAAGTACAACTTCAAGAAATCTGCTCATTACATTTAGATACATATTTTGAGACTTGACTGATTTCCAGAATGTTCCTCCACGGTTATATATCCACATGCACCTCCAATGCTTTCCACATTCCCCACCCTCTCACACCTCATCACAATATTTCTAATAAAAAGGCAAAGCTGCAGATTCTGAGCACTGCTGACATTTAGCTGGAACATCTGCAATGTGCAAGAGCCCCTGAGCAGGAACGTGGCTGCAGGGAGGCAGAGGGAGGCTGGTAAAACCCTGAGTGCTGTGTGTGGGGAGGCTCTGGGACAGCACAGGCTGCCCAACCCTGCCAGCCCCTCTGATTTGGAATTTTTAAAATCCAGGAAAATGTTCTGGAGCCATCAGATTTCTCCTGGTAGAGAGGGAGTTACGGAGCTGGAGGCATCGGTGGCGTTTTGGAACATGAGAGCTCTCTAATGAGATGTAGGAGGCGTATTTATTTCCACAAACTGCCCTTAAATTAATAAAGAAAATAAAAATCAAGTGGAGTCTGACTTTCTGGCTCTGGCCAACTCCCTGCCAGGAGAGGACAGCCAGGGGATCTTCTCCCAGGGAACAGGGACAGGAGGAGAGGGAACGGCCTCAGGCTGGGCTGGGGAGGCTCAGGTTGGACATCAGCAGGATTTTCCTCATGGAAAGGGCTGGAAGGGGCTGCCCGGGGGGGTTTGGAGCGCCCATCCCTGGAGGTGCCCAGTGACTGGACACTGGTCTGGGTGACAAGGTGGGGATCAGGCACAGGTTGGAATTGATGATCCTGGAGGGCTTTTCCAGCCTCACAATTCCAGGATCCTGTGAAGCACCAAATATAAAAAAATCACACTGCCCAACACCAAAGCTGCCAGGTACCCACAGCTCTGAGCACCCAGCACATGCAGAAACCCCAGAATTTTTCATTAAAATCTCTGAGCACGGTTTGTTTTCAGTCTCAGCTGGTGCTGCACACAAGTCCCACAGATCTTTCCATATTATTTCGCCTCTCCACTTCCACAACGGAATAAACTTTGGCAGGCAGGGGATTTGTATCATTTCAGCAGAGATCTCTGGGTGCAGCATCAGCCTTTTGCTTGTGTGCCTGGGATTAGCAAGACATTGCTGAGATCATCATATATATGTTCCACAGCCAGGACAGCTTTTGGTATTAGACAAGTAAAAAACCCAGGAGAGCTGCAGTGAGCAGCCCTTTAGAAAGGACCCTGTGTTTGTTTTGAGAGGTAGTTCTGAAGATGATCATCATTGCAAAGTTCTGCAACTGCTTAGAAAGTTTTCAACTGCAAGAGGTAAAAAAGATTGTAAGCAATCACTCACTCCTCCACAAACATTATATTAAATCTGTCCCATTAATCTGCTGGGAATTCTTGGGTCACTGGTAAACCAGGATTGCCATTCTAGCAGGCTGGGAGGATAAAAAACACCAGTGAGGAGTGTCTGTGCTACCCAGAAAACCTCTACATTTAAGTTTGGGCCTTTCAGATGTGCTGCTCATGCATTGTCATTGATTTATATAAAAATACTGCTGAGCCAAACAGCTGGAAGTGCAGCCAAAGAACATTTGTTATTTGCACCTCTCACAGGGCAGTAAAACACTCTAAGGAGCATTTTAAAACAGGTCTGGGTGACTTTTATAAAAGCAGTGCCTGATTTGCTGTAAACACCAGTGATTTGCATGTGTTCTGGGCTAACTTCTGAGGAGAACACCACTGAGGTGCCAGTGCTGGCAGCTCAATAAAGCAAAGCTCCCTCAAAAATAAAACCTGCTCTTTATCTATTCAGACATTGTAAATTTTAACATTCTCAGCAGCATTACAGCTAATGATGGGATGGTTTCTGGTGATTTCAGAGCTCACCAGGGTTTGGCTTTCCCAAAAACAAGTGTGACTTTGAGGTTTGGCCCTATCTGGTGAGCACAGGCACTGAGACTGTGCCCAACCCTGATAAATGACAGTGACACAGCCCAGGGTCCCCCACGTGGGGCTTGGACAAGTCCTGCTCCCTTTCACAGGGAGCTCAGCCACTCCAGGGTGTGCAGGGATGATTCCTCACAGGATATGTATTGGCTCTCCCAGTTTGGGAATTCTGCATCAAACAATTCACCAAAAGCAAATGTTTTATGAAAAATTTGGGGGTTAGTGATTGGAAAAAAGACCCCAATATTCTCAGCTGTGTTTCCTGGGTTAGGAAGAAGTTTCCAGCCCAGTAAATATCTGCTGAGGCTGCTTTTCCTTCTCACCCAAATTAGCAATTCTACATAACGACATATTTGATTTTCAAATATGGCAGTACCAAGTAAGTAAGAGCAAGTCTTAAACAAACACCATGTGCAGTCAGGGCATGCAGAACACATTTTCTAGATGGAAAGCCACAGTTTTGCCAGTTAATTGCTTTATCTGCAGCTTCACAGCCCCAGCCTTAAGCAAAATTACTCAGTGTGCACCAGGGGCTGCCACAGGGGGAGTTCCCTCACAGTCACTTCTTCCCACAAGTCACAGAATCATCAATATTATTCTACACTTTTTATAGACAGAATGGTTTTGAACCAGGACCCTGCCATGTGTTCCTGAGCCCTGTTTGTGCAGCTCCCAGCACACCACCACTGCTCCTTCTGCCAGGCTCCAGCACCACCTTATCCTCTCTATAAAATCCTTTTCCATGCATCCTGAAAGGTTCCCTTCTCCTCTCTCACCTGGTGTGTTTTGTTATAAAGAAATGTAAAGGGCAGAAAAGGAAGAAGAAGATTTCTGGCTTCTGAAAACGTGCCAGGTCTATTAGAGATTCTACTAAAATCAATGGCATCTTCTGCCACTTCCCTCCAGAATGCACTTCCCTGGTTCTTCATTCAAATAAAACTTCACTCAGCCTAGCAAAATAAAAAATCCCAGCCATGTGTTGTTGTAAGTGACCCAGGCCAGCCCATCCATGCTGCCTGCTGCACGGATAAGGGCCAGACTGTTATTTTAATATCATTAGCAAGCTCATTGAATTGACACTTGCTCAACAAAACAACTCAGAAAAGCTCCACACATGAGAACCTCCATTTCAGCTCCTGGGAACCTCAGTTTAAAGTCCTTTGGAGCTCTGGCTGAGTCTTTTTGAGGTTTTTTGCAGGCCCCCACCCAGTGCTGTAATGACCCAGAGGGGCCAGAGCAGCCCCATCTCCTCAGGGGAAGGGTCTCCTACTGAACATCTGCTCACTTATCTTTAAAATCACCCTGGTGACTGCTTTGTTTGCATAGTGAGAGTCTCCTTCCTTCAGCATTCAAAACCTGCTGCAGAGAAAGTCATTACATTTCAAACCTTCTGCTCATGAAAGCTCTAAACTGCATTTAAAGTCCTGTTCAGGCACCTGGCAAGGGATCAGATGGCTCTGGAGATGGACTCGGGCCACGAGGCTGAAAGAAGGAACAACCCCAACAAGCTGTGCTGTGGTTGTGACAGGTCACACCACCCTGGCATGTTCTGGGAAGATAAAGGAAGAGGAAATACAAGCTCATGGAGTTCAAGAATGAGAAAATGTAGGCACCCAAAGGCCTGAAGGAAGGCAATTAGAAACAAAGCAGCTCTTCCAATAAAATATTTCCATTTGGATCAGCCAGTTCTTGCACCTTATCAGTCTTTCCTGGTTATGTTTCCAGAGATTTTGTTGAGATTTCAGAGCACACTCCCAATTATTAATGTGTGTTTCCCCCCCTCCCTCATTTTCCCGTCACAGCCCTGGGCCTGAAAAAGTTCTACTTGTCTGACAGGGGTGGCATGTTTGCATTTTTATTAAAAGAGCTTCATGTAATTCAGTGGAATTCACTCTACACAAAGAGATAATTTTTTGCAATTATCAGAATCTCAAACATGGATATAAACCAGCTCTTGAAGTTCAACATTTTTGTTTTAGAAACACAGGAAAAGCAAAGACACACACCTGGCAGAACTGATGATGGAAATCTGAGCTCCAAAGAAACAGATAATTCAATCATTACCTGAACAAACTGGCCCACACTTGTGATGGACCAGACCTGATCCCAAATTCTCCTACAAGCTTTCCATAGATTTTTAGGGGGAAATAGCAAGTGTTACAGAAATTATTAGTTTTATTTAGACATACCCTGTGTTTCATGGCATTTCATTTTTTCATGGCTGCTTTCAAATTTCATCATCAGAGTACTTCCTTTTCCAATGACAAATTCCTTTGGTGTCTACATCCCATCACAGTTTTTAAAACCCCAGGATAGATAAGGGAAAAGCAATGCAGAGAAATAAAATTCTTCAAACTTAAGCAATTTGCAAGTTCCTAATGCATTACATTAATGCATTTGTGCTTTTGACAAGAGATTTAAAAACTTTCCCCTGGAACAGAAAGAGTTCAGCTGGAGACAACTGAAAACATGAAGTTTAAATCAAGTTCCTTTCCTGCCTTAAGCAAAAGAACCTGTTGAACCATGATAAATGGTTTCTAAACCAGCATTTTTAAACAGCACATCGGCCAAACTGTCTCTGTACTCCCCAGCTGAGTGGGGTATGCACCAGGTGTGAGTGAAGCAACTGGATAAAATCAGCCCTTTAATGTGCACATTTCTGACTGATCTTCCAATATTCCAGACTGAGCCCCTAACACAAAGTAAATCCATCAAAACCCTCTCATTTAATTTCCTCCCACGGCATGAACAGACAGTGAACACACACGGGGTGTATCCTGGCAACCCACCGCTCCCCACTAGCTGACCAGTTTGGGGAGCACAGTACACAGAGGGATGCTGCCACTGGGCTCAGCGGCCAGACTGGCCCTCAGCTTGCTGGGGACTGCAGCCACAGGAGGCAACTTGTTAGCAATTCCTTGGAAGGAACCTGAATAGCTGGAAATCCTCCTGCCGGAGCTTTTCTCCAAGCCGGCTGCTTTGGGCACCCGTTTGCAGATCCAGGGGTGCCGCAGGGCCTGGCTGGGAATCATGCGTGTGGAAGGATCCCAGCTGAGGCAGTCCTTCAGGAAACCAGTGAACAAGGGGTCATCACAGCCCTTCAGAGCTGTCACCCAGTCCTTGTTCCCTGGGGCACCCCGGACCTTGCCCCGGCGCGAGCGGCTCCCGCTCAGGGTCACCTTCCCGTCCGGCTGCGTCAGCACCGTGCAGTAACGGGGGTGACCCTTGGAGTTGATGAAGTTCTTGGCTCGTTTGGATTGATCCAAAAGCTTCTGAGGCGGCATTCCAAGAAGCTCCATGATACAGGCCAGTTGGTCTGCCTCGTCCTCTCCAGGGAAAAGAGGGTAGCCAGTCAAAAGCTCCACCAGAATACAGCCAAAACTCCACATGTCTATGGGCATCCCATAGCGGCTCCCCAGGATCACCTCTGGCGCCCGATAAAACCGGGACTGGATGTAGGTGTAGACTCTTTGGTGCTCAAAACAGCTGGACCCAAAATCTATAACCTTGATTCCACTCCTCCCTTGTTGTTTTAGGAGGATATTTTCTGGCTTCAAGTCACAGTGGATGATTTTGTTTCTATAAAGGGCATCCAAACACTGCAGGATGGAGTGAGCGAACTTCCGAACCAGCTGGAGGCTGAAACCCTGAAATTTATTCCTTTTAATCAGCTCATACAGGTTCATACTCAAAAGTTCAAAGGTCATGCAGATGTGGTTCCGAAAGGTGAAGCTTTCCAGCATGTGGATCACATTCATGCTGCCTGTTTTATCCTGCTTCTTCAGGTGCTCCAGGATCCTGATCTCCTCAGCAGCTTGGCGATGGAACCTCTTCTCGTTGCGAACCATCTTTAAGGCCAGGTGTTGGTGGAGTTTGTGATCATAGACTTTAGCAACTTGTCCAAAACTGCCCTTGCCAATGATTTTGAGCACCTCATACCTGTAAGCCAGGTGGTCGTGGGGCACGTGGATGTAGCTGCCTTGGTCGTCGTCGTAGCCGCCGTTGTTGGGGCCGCCGATCACCCCCTGCCTCTTTTTGGCAGACGGCCCCACAAAGTAAATCTCGGAGAAACTGAAGATCTCCTGCTGCTCATAAGCTGATAGCAGATGTTTGAACTGTTTGACAGCTTCCTCTGGAGCCTGGGAAACAGCTTTATGTGATTTCAAGGAGCTTCCATTGCCTCTAGCACCCAGGCTCTCTAGGGTTTTCTCTTTTGTCAGGGAAGGCAGAGATCTTTCTGGAGTAAGGCCTGCAGAGTGAAGAGTGCTGCTCCTTCTGTTGCCAGAGTCCTCAAATAACTGCTCCACTTTGACCTGATTTGCAGCCAGAGGGTGATCCTTCATTATAAATTTGTTGATAGAAACCTACAAGGGAAAAAGTAGTTTAGTTTATCTTTTAAAGCATAGATTAAAAATAAACTCACTACCAACAGAAAATTGGTAACACGGATGAGTTTGGCATTTATTAGGAACAAATATAAAATGCTGGGCTAAATTAAGTTACAAGCATAGTTATAGAAGGGTACACAAAGAGAAAGCAACTCCCTGAAACAGCACATGTGCTTTTAAATCCAGAAAGGGAAACCCTAGACAGCCAAAGACTCAAACAACCACAAAATACCTATCTCCAGTCTGTGCACGGCCAGGGAACAGCTATGTTTAGCTTCAAACGTGGGTGCAGCAGCACAACCACCAACAGATGCAACTTGCACCTGTCTGGAGCACGGAACGGAACGTGGATGTGCAGAGAAGTGGCAGGAGGATTGCACAGCCAGGCTGCCAAAGGAACACAAAGCAACAGCAGCAGGTGACATATGGCTGGTGTGAGGCAGCTGCAGGAGGAAC
Source organism: Geospiza fortis (assembly GCF_000277835.1). Classification (NCBI taxonomy): domain Eukaryota; kingdom Metazoa; phylum Chordata; class Aves; order Passeriformes; family Thraupidae; genus Geospiza; species Geospiza fortis. Next base: position 560,089 of record NW_005054472.1, on the reverse strand, counting down.
AGGAGGAGGACAGGGCAAGGCAAGGTAAACCATAGTTTAGAATCTAAAAATTCATTGTGGGGTTTTAATTTCAAGGGGAAAACATCATCATATCCACAGCTCTCTTTGAAATCATGGTGGAATTATAGAATATCCTGAGCTGGAAGGGACCCACAAAAATCATCAAGTCCAACAAAATCCCTCCCAGCCCCTGAGAGCGCTGTTCTGGAGCTCTGGCAGCCGTGGGGCTGTGCCCATGCCCAGGGCAGCCTGTTCTGTGCCCCACCAACCTCTGGGGGAAGAACTTTTATCCAACCTAAACCTCCCTGACACAGCTCCAGCCGTTCTCTTGGGTCCTGGCACTGTCACAGAGGGAAGAGAGAGCTGCACAACTCTCTTAACACACACTTGAATAACCAGGAACAACTCCCACTCCAACTCAGCTGAGAGCAGTCTGCAAGCACTCCCTCTTACCACCATGTGCTAAAATATTTACATCTGAAACAAACCCATAGAAGGTGAGAAAAACACTGTGAAATTTTTCAGGCTTGTCAATTTTACTATTTAGTAAATGCTGAACACCCCGGAGGTCAGTTCCCCACTGGCCCTGCAGTTTTTCCTTTTCCTGCTTGCTGGCACTCCTTGCTGAGAGGCAGCACAGAGGTGTTGTCCCATCCAGGCAGAACTGAAGAAGCCCTGACTGAAGCAGCAACATCTGTTTTCCATTTTGTCCTTTAATCTAAAAATAAAGATCTCAGACACATGCCAAACCAAATCCCTGAAAACCAAAATAACTACACAGGAATCAAACAAAAAAATATAAATAAACCTGCAGCCCCACGGCAATAAAACCAAATTCCTTTTTAGTTACATCCAGTCCAACATCTCAGCAGGGTCAGCAAATAAGGGAAGTGAATGTTCTCCCCAAAGCCAACTACACACAGCTCATAAAAGACTCTGTTTGTTGGTGCTGCCCTGAAATGTTAGTTCTTGCTCACAAGCCCCAAAAAATGGGCATTTCCCTGCAGAAGTCAGCTCTTATCAACCAGGAGAGATCCTACCAAGCTCCACTCCTCCTATCAACCCCAAAATGCAGTGTACTGGGAGGGACACGCCTAGCCAGAGTCTGCAATAAAAACAACAGAGCCCAGCCCTGGTAACTCGGAATAAACGCCTTTTTCTTGGAGCCTGCCTGAACCTCCGAGATAAGAATGACATTTTTTCAGAGCTGGCTCAAAGACTCTTCAGTTAGCAAACCCAAACAGAAAGTTTACAAATAAACAGAATATATAAACACAGAACTAGGGTCACACTTGTTTAAATATTCTCTACCCAAGAGCAGTAGCAGCTCTGCTTGTGCTGCTGTTTATAGCAAACATTTTGTACCTTTGAATCCCTAAATAAACCAGCAATTCATGATTCCATTTATCCTGGAACGATTTCTTAATGAAGGAATTATGGCTTTGGATTTCAAACCTGACTCAACGGTAGTAAGGTCTCAATTTTCATTCTTAGAGGACTCCCAAAATCAGTTGCCACATGATGGTGAGACACAAATATAGCTCCATCTTCACTTGAACTCAGGAGAGCTGCACTCAGATGACTCCTGGGTAACACCAGCTTTCTTTCAACAGCTTTATTTTACAAATCCCAGCCTCCACAAGCTTTTGGTTTTATTGCTGAAGCGCAGGCGAGAAATGAGGCTGACAACACCAGTGGCACCCTGTTGAAAACTGTCCCTGAAAAAACTTCATTTTCACTGACAAGGAAACAGTTACTGCAATTCCTACACAAACTGGTTTGCAGAGATGCTCTGAATTAAACAGACTGAATCCAGCCCATGTATTCTCAAAGCAGAGAGACTCTGTGTTCTCTTGCAGGCTCAGATGAAGGAATGGGCAGCTGCAGTCACCAAGACTCCTCAATTCTCATGTAACATTACATAATAACAAAACATCTTGCAAGAAAACTAAAACTCCAGGTATTTTCCCATTAAAACTCAGCACCACCACTTGCAGCCCCAGCTCCTGCTTGCCTGATACCACTGAGGTTGGATTTTATTGATACATCACCACACAAACTGGGCATGCTATAAATCCTTAATCTTGCCCTAAGAAGTTAACAGGCTTTAAGGAAAAAAACACAGATGAAGACAAATCAAACAAAATATCCATTGGTTTATATTTGTATTTCATTGGATAGTTCCACTCTACTGACTTGTATTCAGTTATGAACAAATGAAGTCACACCACAGCTTGAAACACTGCAGCTGAAATGTTTCCATATCCCTACACACAAAAAACCCCAACCCACTACACTTCAAACCCTACTGCTCAACAGAACTCCAAATTCTTTCTGTTCCCCCTCAACATTTCCAAAAAGGGAAAAAAAAACCAGACTCATGCCCCTGAGTTTGCACAGAGCGAATTTGTTACAACAAAATCCCACAAGGTGATGATTTTCAAACGCTTCTTCCTCAGGGCAATGTCTATTTTCACTTTTTAGAAAGTGAGAGGTTTTTTTTAAGCTTAAGCTCCTTCCCTTCTGCCAGAACTCAACAAGAGCCAGAACACATTTAAAACCCATCTAAAGGACAGATCAGCGTACAAAAGTACAGCTGAACACGAGCACTACTGAGCCAATTAAAGGGGGAAAAAAATCTCCAGCTCCACATCTGCTGAGGGAACAGAGCCCTGATGAAAGAGCCCAGCAACACCTTCAGTTCATAAGGACTATTTTGGTAGCAAAAGAAGTGACAGATAATGCCCAAGTTTTCAGAGCAGAAAGATACTTTTGTGAGGTGTTTGGCTCACACTGCTCCTTCTGCTGTTCCTATGTACTTACCCGTCAGAATTTTCATGAGGGAAACTAAAATGGAAACGTGCAGGAGGAGGCAGAGCAAAGCATGTGTGGATTGACTTATCAGAGTACAAGGTGACACGGCAGAACGCTTCAACCCTTTGTAAAGTAACTTTTTTTTTTTATTAAAACACGAGCTGAGGGCAGTAAGATGGGACTCCTGAGGCTGCCAGCAAGTTCTGCACTGAACGCAGCACATCATTTTCATGCTCAGAAGAAACAATAATGTTAAGAAACCTCTACAAAGCTGCAAAATCCCACTTTTAAAATCTGTTCTCTGTAGGGAGGTATCAGACCCCCGCACAGCTCTCACTCCCACACAGCATAACGTGAAGACACAGATGACTTTAAAATACTCACATGAGGTCTTGAAAGGGAAGGAAGTCCCGAGGGGCTCCGTTCTTCATTTGTAGGCTCTGGGTATCTACACTCATCTATCCTCATATAGGAATCGTATAATCCATCTCCAATCCTGGCTGGAACGGTCCCACACACAAACCAGTTATTCACAACAATTCACACCGACAGAGACAGAGCCAGAAGCTTAAGTGCACATTTTATTCTGTAAAATCATCGATTCTCCTTCATTCATTAAATGATCTTTGGAATTTAACTGAATTTTCAAACCGCAGGAGTGCGACGCTTCTGGGAAATCTTAATTCGAGATACTTTTAATTTAGAGGTTCTTTTTTGTTAATCAACTTCTGCACTGCAAAAAAAGACATCCCTAAGAATCACTGACCACCATTCTCCCCGCTTCCCCTTAATCAGGATAATCCCAAACGAGCAAAAAACGAGCAAATACTTAAACACTTGATAGGACTATCCTTTAAAGCAGGTTATCCCTTAAATTGAGATGTGAGAATTACAGCTGCAAAAGCGTGGGGAAGGGAAAAAAAAAGGCGGCGTCTCTCGCTGTCGACTGCTCAAAAACTTAAAATCGCGACGCCTATCGCGACAGACCCGACGGACGGCTGGGACCACGCGGGGGGCTCGGCGGCCACCGA
>NW_005054472.1:546602-555319 GCF_000277835.1 Geospiza fortis | reverse complement strand
TGACCCTGCCAGCAGCCCTGCAGGAATTGGTTTGGAGTAAAATGTCCAGGACAATGTTCAGCTCCCCACGAGCAGCCATGGATTTCATGTTACAGAGGGGGTTACAGAGCTGGAGGCATCGGTGGCGTTTTGGAACATGAGAGCTCTCTAATGAGATGTAGGAGGCGTATTTATTTCCACAAACTGCCCTTAAATTAATAAAGAAAATAAAAATCAAGTGGAGTCTGACTTTCTGGCTCTGCACAACTCCCTGCCAGGAGAGGACAGCCAGGGTATCTTCTCCCAGGGAACAGGGACAGGAGGAGAGGGAATGGCCTCAGGCTGGGCTGGGGAGGCTCACAGGAGGAATTTCTTCAGTGGAGGGGTCGTCAGGCATTGGCAGGGGCTGCCCAGGGAGATTTGGAGTGCCCATCCCTGGAGGTGCCCAGGGAAGGATGGATGTGGCACTCAGTGCTCTGGGCTGGGGACAGCGTGGCATTGGGCACAGATTGGACTCGATGATCCTGGAGGGATTTTCCAATCTCCATAACTCTGTGATACTGGGAAGGCTCCAATTACTACAACACTTGTAATACTCCTACCCATTCCACACTTCTCAATCTCCACCTAGAAATCGATCAGGAACACGCAAGCAAATGTATAAATCACAGCAAGAATGCCCAGCTGCCAGGGTACATTAACCAGAAAACAGCTCAGAAGTTTAAGCACCAAAGAACCCCACATTTCTGAGAACCCTTCATGTGGAGGAGCCCGGGGGAGCCGTGGGGGGACCCCAGAGCCTGGCGGGGGGACCGAGACCCCCTCAGGGAGCTGGGACAGGGGTCTCCAACATGGGCAATGGTGACCGGGACCCCCTCAAGAAACTGGGGTGGGGAGATGGAGACCCCCTCAAGGAACTGGTGTGGGGAGATGGAGACCCCCTCAAGGAGCTGGGGCGGGGTTCTCCAACGCGGGCGATGGTGACCGGGACCCCCTCAAGGAGCCGGGGCAGGGTGACCGGGACCCATCAGGTAGCCAGCGTTGGGGGGACAAGGAGCCGGGACAGGGTGAGCAGGATTCCTCAGGGAACCGGCGCTGGGGGGACCAAGACCCCCTCAAGGAGCCGGGGTGGGGAGAGCGGGACCCCCTCAAGGAGCTGGGGCGGGGGTCTCCAGTGCGGGCAATGGTGACCGGGACCCCCTCAAGGAGCCGGGGCAGGGTGAGCAGGACTCCTCAGGGAACTGGCGTGGGGGGGACAGGGACCCCCTCAAGGAGCTGGGGTGGGGAGACCAACACCCCCTCAAGGAGTTGGGGCAGGGGTCCCCAACGCGGGTGAGAGGGACCAGGAGCCCTGAGGGCGGCGGGGCGGGGGTCGCGGGGGCTCGGCGCGGCCGGGCGCCGTTTCCAGCCGGACGGCCGGGCCGGGGGGACGCGCGGGGCTCGGCCCCGGGGTCGCGGTCGCGGGCGGCGATGCCCCCGGGAGTGGCTGCTTTCACCCCCTGCTTGTGATACACTCCCGGCCTGAGCACGGAGTGTGCGTTTCGCTGGAAGATGGTGCCGTAATTAAGCCAGGTTTAAGTGAAACGTTATGTCGAGGCTTGGATGAGGCCTTCTATGCTTATTTATAGCAGCGTTCAGTGTCTAATGGGGCTGTGAGATGAAGAGGGGGTTTGGATAAGGACGTGGAGTGACAGGACTAGGTGGGGAATGGCTTTAAACTGGAAGAGAGTAGGTTTATATTGGATATTAGGAAGAAATTTTTTCCTGTGAGGGTGGGGAGGTGCTGGCACAGGGTGCCCAGAGCAGCTGTGGCTGCCCCTGGATCCCTGGAAGTGTCCAAGGCCAGGCTGGACGGGGCTTGGAGCACCCTGGGACAGTGGAAGGTGTCCCTGCCATGGCAAGGGTGGGACTGGATGGGATTGAAAGTCTCCTTTAACCCGAACCATCTGTAATTCTCTAATTCTTTAGTTCCTGAGCAGCACTGCTGGGCTGACCTCCTGATTGTTCAGGTTCACTGGACACTGCTGTGAATGACCACAAACCCCCCTGTGCTGGTCACTGGGGTTTAAAACTTCAATCACAACTGGGGGACAGGGAAATCTGGCTGTCCCCTGCTCCAGCTGCGGGTGACAGGCTGGGCAGAGCCAGTGTGGCACTCCCAGGGTGAAATCACAGCACAAAACAGAGGCATGGGCAGCAAACAGAACCTGAAAGCAGATGTTTAAAGAAGATAGGAGCAGGGCAAGTGTATTCAGCCTTTTCATGGTATTCTTACATTGTTTGTAAACCCAGACACAAATGCTCCAAATTATGTCCTGTGAAGAGGTGGAAATCTCAGGAACAGCCAACAAAACAGTAAGAGCAGATGTAGGAATTAGTCTGAGGGATGGCCTGGGCAGCTTTGTAACACATTTGGGGTTTTTTCATTGCAGGAGGAAGCTACGAAGTGATGTGGCAGCAGCTTTTCCCAGCCTGAGCACTGAACAAGTGGCTGAGTTGGTTCCAAACAAGGAAGAGCTCAATGTCATCAAAATATACTCTCACAAAGGGGAGGCCATCACTGTTTACATGAACCACAGGAACCCAATACTGTTTGAAGTTGAGAAAGTTCTGTATCCAACAGGTAGGGGGAAGGGATTGGAGTAATCCTCCCTCTTTGCTGACCTTCCCAATTAATTGTTGTGGCATTGTTTTGATTTCACATTTCTTTATCATCCAATTAAGTGTTTTATTATCTAATTAAGTTTAATCTCCTGGATTATCCAATGAGAGTTTAGTCTTAAAGATGAAAAGAAACAGCATCTAGAAATGTTCTTAATGATGCCTTTTTAAATTTGCTTCTGTTTTGGGACAGTGTACACTCTGTGGGTCTACCCAGACCTTCTCCCTGCCTTTGCAACATGGCCCCCAGTGCTACAGAAACTTGCAGGAGGTGCAGGTAAGAGCACCAGAACTTTGTCCCTTTGCACTGAAAAAAGGAGTTGCCTTCAGGGCTTTTCAGGTGTTTTCCTTCACAGTGGCAAAAATGTACCTGGAACAAGTGGAAGGAATGAGTACTCAAAAATAATTTGTGGTGGTGGTGTCCTAAAAAGGAACTAAATTAGCTGTAAAAAGAGTTTGTGAACGAAGGAAAGTAGGTGAAGGTGTTTAAATGCGATAACCTGCTCTGTGTGGGAGGCTGAGATTTGGAAATCCCTTCTCAGAGTGATGAGCACCCTGAACTAGGACACAGAACTGCCTGTGCCATTGGTCTGTCCCTTTTGAAAGCTCCTTTGCTGCCACCCTGCTTCCTGTCAGTGCCCAGGTGAACAAGCTCATCCTGTGGATAGGAAGGAAATTTATTTTGGAAGCTGCAATGCAATCACTGTCAGCCAGCCTGTGGATTGTGCAGGTGGGGTTGGAGCTGAGTTCCTGGGTTACTGGCTCTACCACCTCATTATGGATCAAGACTGACAGGAAAGGAGTCTGTTTTCTGGAACCTGCTTTGGATGCAGTTCAGACTCAGGAGAATCAGCCCATTATAAACTTTAAATTGCTGAACTGCTCAAGCAGGAAAAGATTAAATTTGAGCTGCCGCAGCCTTGATCTCTACCTGGAAGTGCTCAAGTAGGAAGGGATGTCTTTTTCCATTACACAGCATCCAAAGTGGAACTCAGGTCTCTCTGCTTTGTTTGCTTTTGGGGAAAATGAAGTGCTGTGATAGACATCTGAGAGAGCCTCGCTGCTGACTTGTAATGCCCCAGTTTCTGGGCAAAAAGACTTGCTAATGGGGCAGGACATTGATGAAAGAGGCCTGCGGGTCATTCATCGCCCCTGGCAACCAGGCTACCTCTGTGCAGGATCCAAAGATAAGGAGCTGGCCAGGGGACAATGGCCACAAAGGCAAGGGGAGAGGTAGAGCCGGTCCTCAGAAGGGAGAGGAAAGGCACCAGGCTCTCCAGTGCTGCAGACTGGAGCACTGCAGGCGATTCAGTTCCTAAAAGCAGCATGTTTTGGGATATCTCTTCCATAAATTCAAATACCTGCTGTCTGCCCTGGTAATTTGCATAATTTAATGCTGCTTATGTGGTCACATTAAGGCCTTGATGTGGTTTCTGTCCCCAGCCATGTGGAGCTCTGGTGGCAGTTGCAGAATTCATTCTAGACTTGATAAAAATACTTGTGACAATGAACAGGGGGAAGAATCTTGGCTTCCTCAGGCTCCACATGAAATCAGGCATGCTGAGAAAAATGTGAGTGAGATGCCTGCGAAACCAAGCCATGGAACAGCTCAGGAGTCTGCAGAGAGCTGCAGTGAGGGAGAGCAGCTGCTGTTCCCATCCTTTGGTGAGGACATCGTGCCACACCTGCAGCATGGAAAGCTCTGCTTTGCTTTCATCCCAGTCTGGTCCTGCCAGGTGTGGGAAGCAGAAGGAAGCAGGGCTGTGGTTTTTGTCCAAAACAGCAAGGAGGCAGCTCCCCGAGAGTTCCCAGTTGGCTGCAGCTGATGTGGCACATTTGGGAAGGATGGGGCAGCAGTGGCAACTTTGAGGCAATTCTCTCTCTAGGGAAGAAGCTGCTAGGATAACCTTCCCTTGGGAAGGGTAAATGGGTTATTCCTGGTACTTCTCCTTGTTCCTTTCCCTTTCCATGCCATTAATGAAGAGCTTTGCTGGGAGCTCGTTAAAAACAGTCCCTCAGGTCTGACAGGGCTGAGCAAGCTTCACTCCTCTGCAGTTTTTTGGGATGTGCCCAGCAGCCGTATGGATCGGATCCCGCGCTCCACGGGGGAAAAGTGGTGCTTTAGGAGGAGAAACAGAGAATCCTGTTCTCCCTGGCGTGTGCTCAGCTCGTGGTTTTGCTGAGTAACGGGAGGGAGGGGGGCGGAGGAGGCGGTGCCTGAGCGTTTCATTGAGAAATGGATGCGCTTCATTCTTCCCGCAGACCTGATGCTGCCAGGAGTTGTGGTGCCACCTTCCGGCCTCCCTCAAGTGACACGGGGCACGCTCTGTGCTGTCATCCTGCTGGGAAACAGGTACAGAGCTTTCTCCAATCCAGAACCTGTCCAGAAACTAAAAATGAAGTGAAGGGTTTTGAGGAAATTAAAGCAGAAGTGTTGTCTTCGAGGAGCCTCAGCAGTGGAAGATACAGCAGGAAAAAAACTCTTAGTTTTATGGGTTAGGAAATGTTTGAGCTGAAGTGGGAAGCTTTATAAATTGGTTCTTTTGGACCAATGTTTTTAACAAAATATTGTATTCTGCACAATTGTCTTTGTGTCTGTGTGGAAATGCTGAGTGAGGGAATGCTAAAGCCATTGGTTTTCTCTCACTGCTGGTCTCCTCTGGCAGTGCATGTGCTTCTTGTAATTTATTAAAAGCAAGAATGTGTCACTGCACAACCTTCACTTCATCCAGGCTCAGGATTCTTTGGAAAACCTTACGTATCAGAAGGATAACCAGAAAAAATGTAGATGCTTGAAAATTTGTAAAGAGCAGGGAGGTTGTAAACTAAATTCAGTCTGACACATTAGCACAGCCTGTGTGCAGTAGCACAGGGTGTTTGTGTTGTCCTGCTCCAACATTCCCTTCTTTTCCCAGAGCTCCCGTGGCAGTTGGAGTTGCCACCATGTCCACAGAGGAGATGCTGGCTGCTGGAATGAAAGGGAAGGGCTTTGCTGTGCTGCACACCCACCTGGATCACCTCTGGTGGGTAACTGCCAGTCCTTGGGGAAAATGGGCAACAGGTCTCGTGTGTTTACTGAAATCCAAATCTGAGACTAATCTGTCAGGCCAACTTAGTAATTATTTGGGTACAGCTTAGATAGGACCTTTTTTTAGAATTTATGGAGGAAGATGAGTTCAAAGTAAATTTTACAGTTCAGAGATTGCAGAAAAAGACCCATGCAGGTGCCAGTTCCTTTATTCAGGGTGACATCTGTTCACTGTCCTGTGGTTGAAAGCAGTAAAAGGAAAGCTGTGTTCTGCTTTTTCTTCCTTTTGTAGGGAATATGGTGACAAATCTTCTCCTCCTACCTTAGCTCCCTTGGTAACAGATTCTGATGCAATGGAAAATGCTGGAGATGAGGAGGAGCTGCAGGGGAAGGAGCCTGGCAGCAGCTGCTCCCCTGAGCCAGAGCAGCACGTGGACATCAGGGATTTGAGCCTGAGGGACAGAGACACTTGTGCAGAAGTGCTGGGGAAGGAGGAGCTCCATGAGAACAGAGCTGCAGAACCAGCTGAGGATGCCAGCACAGGGGACCAGCAGGAGGCTGAGGACAGCAGGACCCCACAAGGTATTTTTGGATCCCAGTGAAACCAAACCATGCCCCTTTGGTTTGCTGAAGCCCACAGACAACTCATTGCCTACCTGTCCTTTTTTTGTCCCTGCAGAGCAAATGGATGCATTGTTTAATCAGTGCTTTTTCCATGCCTTAAAATGCAGAGTAAAGAAGTCAGATCTCCCTCTGCTCACCAGCACATTTCTAGGCAGCCACATGGTCTCCTGCTGGTACGTGGGAAGGAGATGGAATTGGGATTTGCATGCTAGGATTTGGTCTTTAAAATGTGGAGATTGTGTGGGATATTTAGGAAAAAGGTTTTGGGTAAAAAATAAAATCTAGTTCTTAAATAAGGTTATGCTCAATTCTGCCATCAAATACTTTGATCAAATACAATCCTTATATTAAATACTTGCATGTAAGGATTGTCCAGACCTGGATTTGCACTTGGGAGCCAACTTGACTTGGCTGACATTGGTTTCACCATGGTTTAGTCACCTGAGTGGCTGCTTGCCTGCCCACAGGAGCATCAGCATTAATTTCACTCATCACATTCTATTTATCAGCTTCTTTGGTGTAGTTCTTTGTGTGATTTGTATTTCTGCTGTTAAGAAACTTCTAGCATAAGTAGCAAGATTTAAGAAGAAATGAAGGGTGACTTATAACTAAAGAACTTTTAAAAAATCCATTTATAGCCCTGCTGGAAAACAACTGGACATAAAGAAATCCAGCTATAAGAAGGTGAGATTTTTCTGTTGGTTTGAGTGGGGGTTTTAAAAACTAATTTTAATAAGTAACAGAAGAAGAGAAAAAGTTTAAACCACAAGAGCAGGAGTTTAAAATGCTTGACTCCACATTTCTGATTGTTGCTTCCTTCAGTTCTCTAAATTCCTGCAATGCATGCAGCACCAGAGGATCTTACAAGTGAAGGAGCTGAGCAAAGGTGTGGAGAGCATCGTGGACGTGGACTGGAAACACCCAGAGTACGTAGAATAATATCACAGTCTTAAAGGAGTTGGGAGTCTCTGAAAGAAGGGAGTGGAATCTGCTGCCTCCAGCTCTGTTTCCGTCCCTTCTACTCACACCAAACAATTCTTGTGGCAGCATTAAAGCATTTGCAGTGCCTGAAGGATTTTCCTCAGCCTCTGCTGCCCAAGACAGCAAAAGTGAAGACAGAGAACAAGTGTACCATGCTCCTGAAATTATTCCACTCTATGGGGTCTCCACAAAAATGATCCCACTCTTTCAGGAATCTGGACACAGGTAAGCACAAAAAAAAAAATGAAGAGAGAGACCAACAAAACTGCAGTTGCTGTTTCTCTCTTATTTCCAGAACCCAACTCCCAAATACTTTGAGTTAAAAATTCTCTTTGTCCTCAGAAAAGGCAGCATCCTCTCAAGCAGTGAGGTGAGAAACATCATCATTAACTATGTGAAGAGTAATGAGTTGGTTGATGAAACAAACAAGAAGTGAGTACAGGTGGAAGTTTTCCTCCCCTGCTTCCACAGGAGAGGCTGAAATTAGAGGAAAAAAAGTGACCTGGTTTGCTCCTTCTGTGTGCTTTTGTTTTGCAGCTTTGTAAAGGTGAATGCCATTCTGTGTGACTGCCTGTTGGATAAATCAGAACAGGATGAGATCTCACACCTTAAATGGGATGAACTCTTGAGCAGGTGATTGTTCCCTCAATATCCCTTCCCAGAACTGCACAGATTTATTGCCTGCAACTCAAACCCCATGCTGGGAGCTGCCTGAATTGTAATTTCCTGGAGATAAATAGGAACACGATGAGATCTCACACCTTAAATGGGACAACCTTTTGAGCAGGTGCTTGTTCTCAGTGTCCCTTCCCAGAATGACACAGATTATTGCTTTGTCCAGGTGCCTGGAACGACTGCAGCCCTTACACCAGGTGACATTTTCTGGACAAGAACCCGTGGTGAGGAAAGGAAACATTGAGCCCATCGACATCAGCATAGCACAGAGATCATCAAACAAGAAGGTGAAAAAACACAATTAAATGAGGGGGGTTGAGCAGATGAAATCCCAGATCCTGAGGGCAGCTTTGGCAATCATTATTAAACCCTCAGCAGTGATATTTCCAGTCCTTACTAGTTTCTAAGTGATGTTTCCAATCATTGTTAACCCTTCAGCAGTGATGTTTCCAATTATTTAACCCTTCAGCAGTGACATTTCCAATTATTATTTAACCCTTTAGCAGTGATGTTTCTAATTATTATAGAAACCCTCAGCAGTGATGTTTTCAAGCATTATTAACCCTTCAGCAGTGATATTTTCAATAATCATTTAATCCTTTCATTGTTAACCCTTCAGCAGCGATGTTTCCAATTATTTAACCCTTCAGCAGTGATATTTCCAATTATTATTTAACCCTTTGGCAGTGATGTTTCTAATTATTATATAACCTCTCAGCAATGTTTCTAATCATTATTTAACCCTTCAGCAGTGATGTTTCCAATCATT
>NW_005054472.1:540979-546584 GCF_000277835.1 Geospiza fortis | reverse complement strand
GGCCAAAAGTTCCCCAACAGAAGTCCAAAGCCAGTGCCACCATCAGCCCAGCACCAGGAACAAAGGACAGAGTCCAGGTCCAGATCCAAGGCAACCAAATCCATCATCTGGCCAAGATGCTGCTCGGTAAGAAGATTCTGGAACTGGGCTGGTTGCAGCAAAACTGAGATTTTTAAATTCTTTAAGTCTTCCTTAGCTGAAGTGAGCTCTTGGTTGTGTTGCAGAAGAATATCAGCTACCTCGGAAATACATCCAAGGCCTGGAGAAGGCTCCAAAGCTTGGCCGCAAGAAGTAGGAGAAAAATCAACTGTAAGGATTGCTCAGCTCTCATTATTTTCATTATTTATAGAAGTGTTTGCTGCCAGCAAATCAAGGATCATGCACAGGCCCTGCTCATTCCACAGTGAGTCCTGGATGTTTACAAGGTCTGGAATTTGCCCAAATAATAATAGTGCTCCAGGTGTTCCTTTTTCATAAAAATAAAAAGCTCAATAAACCCCTTGGCATTATCCTCTTGTGATTTTTTAAATGGAAATTGATACTGAAGTACTGGATGCTACAGTGGTTTTTGGGTGGTTTAACATTCTTGCTTTGCATCTTTGATCAAGGATGTGGAATAAACCTCCTCTGAAATATGAGAAAAATACATTCCAACACAATCCTGGGACAGTGCAGTGTGTTCTGCCATGAAGTAAAACCCCTCTGGCTTAGATTTTATCTTTTAAAACATTTCCAGGTATTGAATTCAGACATTTCAGCACTGAGAATTAACTGCATTAGCTGGACTTCTGTAGTTTATATTATTTTTATATATAAAAATACATTTTAATGTATGACGTGAGCTGTAATTTATCACAGGTAACAGTTCTGTCAGCCCCAGCTGAAAGAATAAATTAATGGAACACTTTGGTCAGGTCTTACAGGTGTGAATGTTCTTTAGCTCTTTAACAGTGGGTTAGGAAATTTAAATTCATTTCTGGGAAGGATTCCTGTATTTCCCTTTAGACTAAATCCATTGAAGTTCCATAGGAGGGCACCAGAAAAAGAAAGTCAAGAGATTTCTTTAATTACTGACAGCTTTATTATCATTGTCTGTTACACTGTCTGCATATGAACAAATAGTTCCAGAACCTTCAAAAAAAGCTGAGAGTGAGACATTTTGTAAAAATGCCATAGAATCACTAGGGAGTAGTAAAAATAAATTACAGCATTGCAAAAATGCATTTCACTTTGCCATAGAAGCTCTACTATTCCATCCTATACACATTATTTTACAGGTTTTACAGTAGCCATGGAAAAGAAACACACGACCTAGGCGAGACAATTGCTAACCAAAGGCACTGCCAACAGGATCTGCGCTTAAAGAAGGGGCAAATACTTCTAAAACCAGCTCAACTGACCCTTGAGAATTTGAGTTTCAACACCCACCAACTCTTCAAATGCCCCTCACATTGAAAAAAAAACAACAAAAGAACGAGCCCTGCTGGTGCAGGAGGTTTTCAGCAGCATCCACAGTGATTGCATACGAAGCCATGCCTTCTACAAACTGTCAAAGACATGCTGGGGCCAGGAAGGGAGAGGGGACACTCACCAAAACAAAAATAAAAATAGAAATCAAGGAAACCTGCACAACTTTTCAGCCAGAAAGAAAAGGGATTTCAAACCAAGCGTGTGGCTCTTCCCTCTGAGAGCCACCGGCAGTTTTTTACAGCGCTCTTCCCCACGGTGGAACTGAAGTATTTATACGGTGCTGTCAAGGCTCAAAGCACCAGATAAACGGTATTTAAATGACTCCACAAGTGAATAGTGAAGTGCTAAGTCTGCTTGTAGCTGGACAAACAGCCCCAGAGCACGGCAAGTGCTGCTCTGGGGCTGCCAGCAGTTGTTAAAGGTCGTTGGGTGTAGAGTACAGTACAGCTGGAGGCTCCTCTGCACCAGAGCCCTGGGAGCAAACCCTCACTGCTGACCAGAACAGGAGCTGCAACTGAGCTTGGCAGAAAGTGGCTTTCACACCAAGTAATGCAGTTACTCTCATAAGGTTTAGAAACAAACATACTCAAAATCTGGAAAAAAAAAAAAATCCCAAGCAATCACCTTCCAGAAAGAAACAAAGCAGTTCCTCATCCCTCCCCAGACACGAGGGCCTCGTCACACCAGTGCTGTGGGGACAGGAGGGACAAGGCTCTGCACAGCTTCCTCCTTAGCCCAAATGCAAAGTTTTCACACTTAAGGGAAAAAAAAGGCACTGAGGTAAATTTGAACTCATCCCTGTTCCCCAATAACCTGCTGCCTCCCCTCCCACGGGGCGCAGGTGGGATCCCAGCAGCCGCAGTGAGCTCCATGAGCCCACACCAACCCTGTCCCTGCTCCATCCCGATCCAGCACTGACATTCCCTGTTCCCTGGGCTGTGAACAGAGGGAGGGCTGGCCCTGGCTGTGTGCAGTGTGCTCAGAATGGAGCACTGAGGGTAAACATGGGGCCCATCCTCTCCCCCAGGATCATTCCAGCCCGGCAGTGATCCCTGCACGGCCTCAGCAGCAGGAGCGAGGGCAGGGACCCAGCCTGCAGCTCGAGGACTTTGCTGAGGGATGCTCAGCATGGCGTGGTGGCAGCCCTGAGACAGGCAGAGAGAGACTTGCTGTCCTCTCCTGGCTCCACGGAGAGAGCAAACCCTGGGAAGCCTCCTGGACAGGCAGGACAGCACCAGTTGAGAGTGGGGAGGGAGAACAGGGCACAGGGACAGCAGGAGCAGGAGGAAGCCCAGGTGAGGTGAGCAGAAAGCATCCAAGGACAGTAATTCCCTTCCTTGGTGCCACCTCCACACCCCAGCCGTGGATGGGGCTCCTCTCCCTCGGGGCCAGGCACGTTCACAGCTCAAAATCTGATTTGTGAAGGGGTTTTGAGCTTTCCTGGGTTCCTCTGATGGACACATATTGCTAAACCTTCAACGCTGAACCCTCAGCCTGTGCCCCAACCATCACCTTTACACTTTTTAAACAGAATTTCTGGAAACAAAGGTCCCAATTCCTACAGAGTAGGGAACTGGTGAAACCCTGGCTAACTTGGCTAAGCATCAGGGACTGTTACTGTAATTCATCTCTTTCCAAAATTAGAAGTCAAATAGAATCAAAATGAATGATTTTCCTGCGAATTACTATTACCAAGTTGCAATAATATTTACTAACAGACTGTTAGGGTGTTGCAGCTGCCTTGGCGTCCTAACCTGGCATTTCCCTGGCTGCCTTAGCCCTGAACAAGTCCAGGGCTTGGCTAGAGCTGCAACACCCACGTGGTTTGGTGCAACAACCTCCTCCCCTTTTCCTGCTGTTTCCTGTGCTCTCCTTACGAAACCAGAACTGGGCCACGAGGGCACTGTGGGCCACAGCACCTCCAAACAGGAACGAGCAGCTCGCTGGGAGGAGCAGGAACAGCCAGAGCTGCCCTGCTCCAAATTTCAGCCAGCAGAGAGGTCCTGTTGGGTGTCACACCGAAAATTTTCCACGCAGCCTCTCCAGCGGATGGCACGGCTGGAAATCCACCCAGCAGCTGTGTTTGCTTTGTTGAAGCTGTTTTATAAACAGGCTTCCTGTTCTTGGACTGGCTCTGGTCCTGGGAGAAGACGTTTCAGAAGAAGAAAGGATCATTTTAGGGGTGCTGGGAGCCAGTCATTATGGAAGGTTGAAGAGGGAGAATGACTATTAAGGTGTCCTGAGAAGTCTTTTCATTTAAAACAGTCTCTAGCTTAGTCTGATGCCCAGTGCCTCCTGAAGGTTATCCAGGTTTGCCTCTGGCCTCTTTCAGGGTCTGTTGCAGTCTCTGTTTGAACCTCTCATACTTCTTGTGCACTTGCTGGATTTTGTCCTTCTCCTCTTTGTCCAGGATCATCAGGAAGTTCTGCAGCTCAGGGATGGAGAAGGCGTCCCACTGCAAAACCAGCAGAGAGGCAAAGTGAGCACACACCTGCTGGACTTTGTGCGTTCTTACCTCTGAATCTGGCAGGAGGAGCAATAAAATACATTTAAATGTATCTGATCTCCAGGGATTTAACCTCGAGTGGTGAGAGGGATGGGATAAGGGGCTACAGCAGGAAGGACCATCCCAATCCTCCCACCCCACATGGGAAGCAGAATCCTGCAGGATGCAGCAGCTCCCAGCATTTGCTTCGCTGTGATGAGGAGCAAGATTTCAACCAAAAAACTGGCTGTGAATTTATTACCTGAGTGTCCCTGGCTTTTACTTAAATTAGTGGATTACTTATAACAGTGCTCAGCTAATCTAATTAGAGAGGATTAACCCTGGGGCGGCACTGCCGGGTTCCATAAACAGATTATGGGGTGGCCATCAAAACTGGCCTCAGCATTTCCACAGCTCAAGTTTGAATTGTTTCAAAAACCCAGATCATTCAGGAGCAATAAAAGACTCAAGTTTGAATTGTTTTAAAAACCCAGTTCAAGCTTGAATTGTTTTAAAAACCCAGATCATCCAGGAGCAATAAAAGACCTCTTAGAGGGAAACAGGCCTTTCTGTGCTGCCTCTGTCACACATCTCCCAGCCCTGCCATGTGCTCCATATTTGCGTGAAAACCAAGGAAAAGTCACCAATGTACCTCAACTTCCCCTGTTTCGTTTTCCTTCAGCACAAAGCTCAGCGTGTCGGTGTCAGGGCCTGCCAGCAGCCGCAGGTACAGGGGGTACTCGGTCAGAGGAAGCTTCTGGAAGAGCACTGCAAGGACAGCAGACACCCCCAGTGAGATCAGGACTACCAGGGCGGAGGGAAGCTCAGAGGATCAGCTGGAGCATGGAAAACGATGCTCAGGATCACAGGGCTGTCTCTACCACAGATTCACAGCGATCCCTGTAAGGTCTCAGGTGGTTTCTCCCCTTCTGAAATCATAATTCCCTGTTAACCTAAGCAGCCTCACCTCCTGTGGAGGTCTGGCCATTGATTCACCTGGATTTAGGCTTTTCCTGCCTGACACTCCAGTGAGCCCTACAGCACACCAACCCCAGGCAGAGCTGCCAGGCCCTGAACTCACCTTGCCCATCTTTCCTCATCTCCTTGAAAAGTGCAAACTTCTGGGGGTTATCCACCACCATGAACTTCTTCAGCAGCCCCTGGATCACCTCGCTCACCGTGGTGGTGCTGCTGATGTGCAGCTGCTTGACGGCATCCAGGGGCAGGTAGAAGGAGGTCCTCTTGTCTGTCATCTCAGCCAGGTTCACCTCCTTGAGGGCATCGTAGATGGACGGGGGCCGGATCCCGGCTGGCACCGTCACCGGCCGCCGCAGCTTCAGGTGCACCTTGATGAACCCTGTGTAGGTCCCATCATCGTTCTGGGGCAAAGCACACAAGGATCAGGCTCCAGGAAGCGTTTCCAGCCCCTTTCCCACCACAACAGCGTGGGGTGACAGCAGGAGCTGCCCCCGCTCCGCGAGTTCCAGCGTTTCTCATTAATCATGTCAAAAGTACCCTGTAATTTCAGGACAGTCACTGCTGATTTTCTCTTGGTAATGACTCATCCCTTCCTCTCTCGCCTGTGGGATCTTGTTTTATTTCAAACCAGCCCTGCTACGATGCAGTTATGGAAATTCCACTGCATGGAAT
>NW_005054472.1:537354-540929 GCF_000277835.1 Geospiza fortis | reverse complement strand
ATTTATTCCTTATGTTTTCTTCCCCATTTAAGAGATTCTCACATCTCCATGTAACAAATCATCCCTGATCCCACCATAGCTCCCACCCTCAGCTCCACAAAAATGCAGGAATCAGGAGAAGAGCCTGGTTCTGCACAGTGCACCCAGGAAGCCTGGCAGTGGTGAGGGCAGAGCTTCTCTCTCTAGAAAGGTTTTGTGTTCCTAAAGCCACTTCCAACAGCTCCCAGCCCTGGTTCCACCACGACTCATCCCCACTGGGGCTCATCCATGTGGGACAAGGCTCTGTGGCAGCTCCTTGCCAGAGATCAGTGCCAGCAGGAAGGGATGGAGGCAGGGAAGGTGTGATTGGCGAAGTTCAAAAGATGCCTCTCAGCCCTGGGGACACTGAGCCATCCAGGTGTCATTTGTCCCGTGAGCCTTCCCCCCCCTTACCTGGTTGGCGGGATCCCCACCCCTTCCCTGCCCCTCTCCCTGGGGTTAAAAGGAACAGCAACCATGGGGGTCAGTGGTTCTGTTGGAGCTGTTGCTGGGTTCAGAGGCCTGTGGGCCAGAATAAAGCTCTGGATCTAAACCCTCCAGCAGAACCGACTCCTTTCCTTCACCTCACCTAAAGCCTCTCTGCCAAAGGTAAACCTGAGCTCCTGCTTGCCTGGACTTGTCCCAAGCGCCAGCTGCAGCATCCAGCCAGCCAAAGGTGTCTCTGAGGTGAAACCACCCCAGCTGCCGCCCTTGGTCAAGCAGCAAGAGCCAGACGGGCCGAGGCACGTTCCATCCGGCAATATTGGGATTTAATTCCAATATACTGGCGCCCAACGTGGGGCTCGAACCCACGACCCTGAGATTAAGGGTCTCATGCTCTACCGACTGAGCCAGCCGTCACCTGGAGTGTCAGTGACACTGGAAAGCCCAGCAGGAGGAAAGCAGCTTGCCAGCCACCCTCACCCCAGTGACACCTTCCCCATGCAGAGCCCACAGGAACCAGCCCCAATCTGTGTGTGCGAGGGGAAACCAGCCCAGCACGTACCAGTTTCATCAGCAGGCAGTTGGTGACCTTTGCATTGTACTTTTCAATCTTCTGTTTGATCTCCTGGACGGTTGGAGGCTCAGGTTTTTCTTCTTCTACCGTTTGTGTCACATTCTGCAATCAGAAGAGTGGGGCTTTAGCTGCTTTGTGTGTTGGGTAATGCTCCATCTGTTCAGCTCCTGAAAGCAGGAACAGATCCTGCTCACATCCTGAGCACTGATGACGCAGGTGGGGACAGGTGGGGACTGTCCCCAAATGGGCAGGATGCCACATCCCAACCCCAAACCACCTCTGACACCAGTGGCAGGGAACACAAAATGCACCAGCTGGTGGCACAGAGCAGTAAAGCATCCCACTACAAACCAGGGCAAAAAATCCAACCTTTAAAACCCACTTTCAAAGCAAAGCCATCTCCAGCTGTGAGCATTTATTTCCTTTTTGTAATGCAAGAAAAAAAAATCCCATCCTATTTCCAGTATTCACAGCTCTGACTCCTCAAAACTCAAGCAGCTTCCAGTGGGCTCACCCAGGCAGAACCTGCAGTTAAATCTCTCACTGCTCTTGTCCAAAGCTTGGGAAATGACAGCTCAGAGCAATAAAAGCACACACGAGCAGCAGGCTGGCTGTGTGACTGATGATAAATCAGGCAGTCCAGGCATCCCAGCCCATGGCAGGAGCTGCTCAGTGTCTGCCTGGGCTCCTCCAGAGGGGGACAGATCCTGCTGCTCACCCAGGTTTGGGGGAATTTCCTCCAAAACCAACGGGTCTGACCCCAAAACCAACGGGTCTGACCTGTAGGTGGGCTCTGCCTGAAGGCCAGCCACGGAAATGTCACTAATGAATAATCACACAATCATTAAGGTCACAAAAGGTCTCTGAGATCGAGCCCAGCTGTCAAACGCAGCACCATGAAACCGTGTCCCCAAGTGTCACATTCACAGCTTTTTGAACACTTCCAGGGATGGTGATTCCACCATTTCCTCCTTTCATGGAGAAATTTTCACTCCTATCCAATCCAAACCTCCCCTGGCTCCCCTCCAGCCAGCGGGGCAGGTCTGCCTGCTTTATCTGCTCAATCTGCAGCAAACAACTCTCCGTGTGTCTTGGGCAATGCTCAGTGGGCTGGATCTCCCTGCTCAGAGCTCTGCTGCCTCCCCAGAACTCACCACCTTCCCTGGTGACAGCCTGGAAATGCATTTTGCCCAGATTTTATGTGGGCTTGCTCAGAAGCTGGCATTAGCAGGGAGCAGGAAGCGTGAAGGGATGTGCCATCAAGGCTGGGAAGGCTCAGAATGAAACCTGTAACCTCTGGGAAGGGAAAAAAGGGGAAAAAAAGGGGAAAAAAGGGGAAAAAAGGGGAAAAAAGGGGAAAAAAGGGGAAAAAGGCATCTTGGGGAGCAGAGCTTGTGTCTTCCCAGGCAGCCCCAGAGCACACAGGACAAGCACACAGCAAGCTGTAAATAAGCCAATATTGCCCAAGGCTACTCCTGGTATTTCTTTCAGGAGGAGAATCAAGCAGAGGACAAATTGAAAGCTGGGCTGCAATCTGGCAAGGCAGTAAAGGCTGCACTGCTGGGACTGGGCAGCCCTGGGTTCACTGAGGCCATCCCCAGTGACAGCTCAGGATTTCTGCATTTCCACCCCAGAGCAGCAAACAGCTGGAGACCTCTGGGACACCCCCAGGGGACAGCAGTGACAGTGGGTTATTTGAGAACTGCACATAAAGTTTTTCACAGAAGGATGATAAAGTTCTGGAATGTTCTGCCCGGGGAGGTGGTGGAGTCACCATCCCTGGGTGCGTTTAACAAAGCCTGGATGTGGCTCTGGGTGCCAGGGGCTGGGTTGGACTCGATGATCTCTAAGGTCTCTTCCAACCCAGCGATTCTGTGAATTGTGTGAAGTATCCCTTTATCAGAACTCCCCAATCTGTCAGAGTCCTTTGGTTCACACTGCACCAAGTCTTGGCCACTCACAGGTGCTGGGCTGGCAGGGGAGTCTTTAAAAATCATCTTTAGAAACCATGTTGAGGGTTGAGATTTTGAAAGTAGCATGATGGAAAAAAAAAAAAAAAGAAAAGCAATAAAAACCCCACATCCCTTCCCTGTAAGTTAACAGAAGATGGACTCTCAGAAAGCCTGCACTTCCTCATGTCACCCATGTCACAGCACTGAGACAGGCACAGCTGTGCTGCCCCCCACCAGGGCTGCCCCACCCCAACCACGCAGGGAGGGAGGGCAGGGGACACTGGGACTGTCCCCCCCTGCACACACACACAGAGTTGGAGCTGCAGAGCTGAGGGCACCACAGCATCATCCATGGCACAAACACAGCCCAGCACAGAGAGCATCCGTCCGTCCGTCCATCCATCATCCATCCATCCATCCATCCATCCATCCATCCATCCATCCATCCATCCATCCCCCATCCATCCATCCATCCATCTATCCATCCATCCATCCCCCATCCATCCATCCGTCCATCCATCCATCCATCCATCCATCCATCCGTCCATCCCCCATCCCTCCATCCATCCATCCACGGATCGATCCAT
>NW_005054472.1:531482-537339 GCF_000277835.1 Geospiza fortis | reverse complement strand
CATCCATCCCCCATCCATCTATCCATCCATCCATAGATCCATCCATCCATCCATCCATCCATCCATCCATCCATCCATCCATCCATCCATCCATCCCTCCATGGCAAAAGCAAGCCCAGCAGCTCTGTCTGTCCCTGTCACTGCAGTTTTTCTCTCCCAGGTCCCTCTCCTGGTGATGTTCCCAGCCCAGGGACAGTGCCAGCAGCTCAGAGCAGCTCTGTTTCCATGGAGGGACACGGCACAGCAGGGCAGCAGAGTCCCAGGGCCTCACAGCGGGCACACAGCACATCAGGAGGGCTTTGGCTGCCAAGAAACCCAAAGCACTCCCAGCAGGAGGGGGCCTGGCTCAGGAGCCCATCCATCCATCCACACAATGTCACCGGTGTCACACAATGTCACCAATGTCACCACACACTCCAGCTCTGCCCAGCTGTGCCATCCTGCCTTCCCCACCTGGGCAGCCCAGGGGTACCTGCAGCCTGCCCAGCCCCCTGCCAGCTCCTCTTCCTCCCCACTCAGGGAAAGTTCTGGTAATTTCTGTCATGCATCCATCCCACCATGGGCACAGTGTCCTGATGAAACCTGGGGACACACAGTGAAGTCATGGCAGAAAAATGAAGGCAAACCCCAGCCAGCTGTCCCAGAGGATCCAGAGTGGGGCCAGCCCAGCTCCAGGAGCTGTTTAGGGATGGGGGAGCCCATAAGGGCACTGGGGATCCGAGGGCTCAACCCTTCACCTCTGCTTGCCACTCAGGTGATGCTCAGGCCAGGCAACACCTTGAGCCCCCCAAGCAGGGATCACCCTTCCATCCCAGTCCTGCACACATAAATATTCTGCTTTTCTGCTTCCAGACCCAAACCAGCCCAGCAGCACCAGTCCTGTGGTGCAGGAGCCCTGGGAAGAGCAGCCAGAGCCTGGGAAGAGAAGCACTGCAGTGCATGACCAGATCAGCCACTTGTTGCTCCTCACAAATCACCCCCAACCTCCGGTTGTGCAAAGTTTCTGCTGCAGAATCTGCAATTCTGCCCAAAGGAAGAAAAACAGAAGCTTTTAACCATAAACCGTTGCCACATTTCCTGTTGTACAGGGACGAGATGAAACGAGCTGGTAACAAAACCTCATCTCTGATCTGCACCTCAGCACTGCTGGGCCTGCAGCTCTCCTGCACAGAAAACAGGGATGGGCCAGCTCAGGCAGCCTTGGGGACACCTGGGCAGTGGCCTCAGCACAGGACACTGGTGTGGCAGCCAGAGGGACAGGACACTGGTGTGGCAGCCAGAGGAAAGGACACAGGACATTGGTGTGGCAGAGAGAGGGATGAGCACAGGACATCAGTGTGGCAGCCAGAATGGGCACAGGACATTGCTGTGGCAGAGAGTGGGACAGGAGAATGGTGTGGCAGCCAGAGGGACAGACACAGGACATTGGTGTGGCAGCCAGAGGATGGACATAGGATGTTGGTGTGACAGCCAGAACAGGCACAGGACATTGGTGTGGCAGCCAGAGGAAAGGACACAGGACATTGGTGTGGCACAGAGAGGGATGCACACAGGACATTGCTGTGGCAGCAAGAATGGGCACAGGACATTGGTGTGGCAGAGGATGGACACAGGACATTGGTGTGGCAGCCAGAGGAAAGGGGATCCAGAGCAGAACAGGACCCGCTGTGCCCTCCCCTGCCCTCCACACCCCACACTGCTGCTCAGCTGTAAGAAATCCCCGTTGTAAGGAGCGATGGAGCCGCAGCTGGCACTCGGGCTAATGCTCCACGGGACAAAGGCGACAGGGACAGGACCGTGGCACACAAAGCCCATGGCCCGGGGCTGGGCAGGATTCACCACTCAGCCCCCTCTGTGCGAGCCAGCACTCAGCTAATGAGCTGTAAACTCCTGCCAGGCTTTTATGGACAGCCCAGGGGTCATCGAGATGATGTGACAGCTCTCAAAGGAGTTCTAAGCCAAGAGAGGCAACAAGGAAACCTCCTGTGGCAGATATTGCCATTTACAGGGATGCCAGGAGAAACACAGCCCACATTCAAAGAGCACCCTGCCTACAGCCTCTCACCTTCTGGAGTCAACCCCCAACTTAAAAACCTTTTAAAAGCAGCCGAGGCTGCTCTGCACCACGTTGGGCTCCTGGTTTTGGGAATAACAGCTCCAGGTGGGACCCAGGAGCTGTCCCACCACAGCCCCACTCCAGGAGCTGCTGTGTGGTCCCAGCCTGGAGGACCAGCAGCTCAGGAACTGGGGCTTCACCAGCAAACCAGGCACGGGAAAGCAGCAGAGGCAGAAATTCCGAGTGTGGTGGACACTCCCTGGAGCCAGGGCCACCATCCCTGGAGCCCTAGGGCTATCTCCTTGCAGCCCAAGGGCCACTCTCCCTGCTGCTCCAGAGCCACCATCCCTGCACCCCAGGACCACCATCCCTGCACCCCAGGAACACCATCCCTGCATCACTAGATCCACCATCCCTGCAGCTCCAGAGCCACCATCCCTGCCCTTCACCCCCAGCCAGTTCTCCTCCCCAGCTCTCTCATTAATGAATTTGCAAAGCAGAGCTCTGGGGATGGATCTGGCCCAGCCTCACCACATTCTTGGCAGTCTGATCTCAGGCAGGGGTGGCCAAGTCCTCCCTGGTGTGCTTGGGCACAGCTCCATCCTCCTTTCCACCAGCCAGGCTGGGACAAGGCATTCCCAAACCCGAGCTCTCCCTTTGGCTCCTTGTTCAGAGATCTCCTCTGAAGGGATTTTATGAGCTGAGCCATCAATCCTCAATTTTTCTGCTTATTAAGGAAAGATTTGTCTTAAAGCACCAGCAAACAAAGGCTGGAGAAGCACATCTGAGTGTCCCTGGCTGTGGAGCTGCAGCTCAGAGCAGCATCACCTGTGACCACAAACACAGCCCAGCACAAGCACTGGAAATAAATGTGAATGCTCCAGATTTGAGTCAGAAATGTGAGAACCAACAGCTCAGATCTTTAAATCCAGCTGCAGCAGGGAGTGGTGGCAGCTCAGGGACACGGGGGACAGGGCTGTCACCAGAGCTGGGACATCTCTGCTCTCACAGAGCTCTCCAGCCCTGCACAACACACAACACCTCCCCTTCAACACCCACTGCAGGGTTCACAGCACTACATTGGAAAAGCATCCCCTGCTCCAGCACAGACAGGCTGGGGGGAGAATCTTACAGGAGATCTGGACTGAAAAAATCCCCAAAAAACCTTAAATACCCCCAACATTTCCCTCCCATGAGGTGCTGTGGTTTGCTTTGGGGTTCAGAGGAAAAGGCAGCAGGCAGGGGAGAGGGGTGGCTGCTGCATTTCAGAGAGGTTACAGCAAGTGAAGATGGGCTCAGTGTTTTGATTGCCATGGAGATTTCACTTAGAAACCGATTTTCCTGCCACATCTCAGCTCAGCACTGAGAGCTGACAAGGTCCTCCCAGGGAGCTGCATCTCAGGGGGGCTCCAGGCTGGAGCTGCTCTGCATTGCAGCAGGCTGGCCATGCCCAGGCTGCCCACCCAGCCCCAGCTGCCTCCCTGCACCCCACAAACCTGCCCTGGGCACCAGCCAGCTCTGGGATGGTGGGGCAAGGCTGGCTGGGATCTCGGAGATCCCTTCATCCAACCTTTGCTTGGGTTCTGCCCCTCCTGTGCTTCCCTCGTCCCCTCCCTCTCTCTGATCAGCCACTGATGCAGAGCTCCAGGAGGAATTTTGCAGAGTTTTAAGCAATCAGGATTCAGGCAGAAGCCACTGAAGCCATTCAGCTGGAGAGGCCCAAAAATGCAAAGCAATGGATCTGCAGGGATGGGGTCACATCTGAGATCTAAACCAGCTCTCTGCTAATGAAGAGTGATTCCGCTGATGGTTCTGAAAATAAAAAGGAATTACAGCATTCCTAGAAAGAGGCTCTTCAGACTCAGACAGTTGTTTCAATCACAAAAATGGTTTCTGTAATCCTACAGATAAAATCCCCCTCCCTTAAGTGCCACACCGTGGCCTGATGTCCCCTCCTGGCCACCCACACCTCATTTCCTCCCCAGCGATGTTTCCTGTGTCTTTCAGGACACGTGTCCCTAACTTACCCAGATTTATCTTCCTCCTGCCCCACTGCCAGCCCTGCCCTGGGCTCAGGAATCACTCCTGGCACCCCAGGATGGACAATCAGCACCACTCCACCAGACACATCCACCAGGAAAACTCACTCTGGGGTCTCAGCTGATGTTTCCACCCTGTGGCCAGGAGCAGGTGGCGAGAAGCAGAGCTGCTGTCACACACAGCTCTTGCAGGGGTGGGAATGTCCCACATTCAATAATTAAAGGTGCCAAGTTGAAAAGAGAGGACAGGGAGTGAACCAAAACCCAAGAGAGACGTCAACCACCACCACCTCTTCCTCCTGCAGGACCTGCTCCACCACCAACCCCAAACAAGCCATGAACCCCCCCAAAATCTTCCTCCAGCAGGGCCTGAGCGTGGTTTCCACCTCTGTGAGAATCCACCTCCTCACAGAGCCCCATTACACAACACCAGCTGGGCTCAGCTCAGTGTGGGGTTGTTTTTTTCATGCACAGGAACCATTTCCTCCCCACACCAGCAAAGCCCTGAAAGGCTCCATCTTCTCTGGCAGCCTGAGCTCTGCCACCCACGCTGCTCACATCCAGGTGAGGAGCTGGGCACCAAGGGGCTGCAGCAGCCCCTGACCCCTCTGCGAGGGAGAAATCCCAAACAGCAACAGCCCCAGGCTGATTTCCAGAGCTCCCCCACGATCTGCAGTGCCCTGGCTCAAACAGAGCAGCTCTGGCTGCACCAGCACCCCAATCTCCTCCATCTCCTCCACAAATGAATCATCAAATGACATTTAAAAACCAGCAGTACGTGTCTGTTAATCATAGCGAGAGGGAGCTGCTGGCTAGCGGGGAATATCCCGTCTTAAACCATTTCTGCAGAGAAATTCAATAAAATTCCCAGCTGACTGGAGCTCCCCCTCCAGAGCAGCCCCCCTGCCCAAGCAGAGCCCTTGGAGCTGCTGCAGGAGCCCCAAAGCACCTGCTGGGGTTGCAGCTCTGCAGGTGCAGATCCAGCAGAGGCTGGACAGGAGCAGTCAGTGCTGGTGCTTTGCAGGAGGATTTTAAGTGCAAAAGCTTCTCCCTGGGCAAGATTTGATCTCTGGCTGCTGCAGGGCTCTCGTTCCCGTGTGAAACTCCCACTTCTGCAGCAGCACCTTCTCCTTTTATGCTCAGCTCTAGCTGGGGCCCCAAAGTTCGCGGCAAGGATTTTTAATTTTATTCTTTTTTTTTCAAATAGACATTTAAAAACTGTGAAGCAGCGTTGTGAACATTGCCGCGACACAAATCTCATCCTGGGCGCAACACTGCCCAGCCAAACCCTCTGTCCTTCTCCAAGGCAGGCACACACAGCCCCAAGCTCCCAGAGAAGAACCACATTCACCGCCGCGCTGATCAGCTCACAGATTAATCCCGCCCTGAACTTTCCTATCCACCCCACAGGTGCGATTTTCACCCTCGGTGCAGATTCTGTAAGGCCAAACCACAGGGTCCCTAAAAAAGATGAAAAAACACCCCGGGAGCAGCGTGGATCCCCGGGGAACGGGGAAACCCGGCCTGGAAAAGGCTGAAAAACCCGCAGAGGAGAGGGCAGAACCCCCTCGGGGCCGGCAGTTCTGCCCTGACCCCTGTCCCGGCTCATTCTTGGTGCGGCATCCCCGCGTTACCTTGGCAGGGACCTTGCTGTTCGCGCTGCGGAAGAAGGTGGTTTTGGCCGTGAAAAAGCAATCCTCGAGGTCCTCATCCAAGCTGCAGTAGCCGCTGCTCATGGTCATGGGAGCCGGGCCGAGCCGGG
>NW_005054472.1:515146-531382 GCF_000277835.1 Geospiza fortis | reverse complement strand
TGCTGTTCGGTCCGTCCCTCTCGCCGCTCCCGGGGTGCCCGCGCAGCACCGGCAGCGGCGGCAGCATCGCCTCCCCTTCCTGCCCTCGCCTCGCACTGCCGCAGCCCGGCCACTTCCTCTTGCAGAATTTTTTTTTTTTGTGGCCCCGCTCGCAATTTTGGCCCTGGCAGCACCTTGGAGAGGCAAAACGCGGTGCCACGGGGGGCTCCGTGCCTGCTACAGCATCCCCGGGAACTGCCGTGCTCATCGGGGTGGTGGGGATGCAGCTCAGAGCCCCTCGGGGTGCCAGGACCATCACAAGTGGGTGTCTGTCCATCCTGCAGCCGATTTCAGAGCAGCGGGAGTAATTTCAGCACCCAGCCCGAGGCAGCTTTGAAAAAGCTTCAGCCCCTGGGTGCTGCTTTTACAGCAGCCGTGACCTTCCTGCTTGGTGGAGATCACAGGGGAAGGGCTCTGCTCCCCACAGGATCCATGGCAGGGACCCAGGGGCAGCCACAGCTGTGCCAGGGTGTGCCCACCCTCCCAGGGAGGAATTCCTGCCCAATATCTCATCCTGCTCCTCCAGGGCAGCTGATTTCAGAACAGCGGGAGAAATTTCAGCACCCAGCCTGAGACAGCTTTGACTGCAGCCCAGGAAAAAGCTTCAGCCCCTGGGTGCTGCTTTTACAGCAGCCGTGACCTTCCTGCTTGGGGGAGATCACAGGGGTTTGTAGGGCTGGGCAGGGGAAGGGTGTCACAGACAGGCACACCTTCACTGTCCCAGGTGCTCCCAGCCCTGCCCAGCCTGGCCTTGGGCACTGCCAGGGACCCAGGGGCAGCCACAGCTGTGCCAGGGCGTGCCACCCTCACAGGGAGGAATTCCTGCCCAATATCTCATCTCATCCTGCTCCACCAGGGCTCCAAGACCTTCCCACAAGCCAGGGAAGGAGCAAGGTTTTGGCTTCCCACCCAGCACCAAAACCTCTCCTCCTGACAGATTGCAGATGTTGCTCCAAACCCTTCCAGCTGCATCTGCTGAAGAACTTCAATTGCTCCAAAGCTTTGAGAGCTCCGTGCCCACTCCAGCAGCATCCCCTGAATGCCAATGGGGATGGAAAGACTGGCAACATCTGCACCTCAGGGAGAGGAAGGCAAGGATCCAAGTGCCTTATTTACTGAGGGAATAAATAAGCCACGTTCTTATGGCAGCAGCATGTCCCTGCAGCAGCACAGCCCCCTCTGCTCCACAGGGATAAATTTAGAGGAGAAAGAGGCTTAAATTGAGCATGTGCAACACCAGCAGAAAGTGAGGCTTGGGAGCAGCAGCACTGGGGTCTTCTATGAAGCCTCAGCCCAAAAGTTTCCCAGTGGAACCAGGGTGAAACCTCTGGATTCTCCAGGAATCCCTCATTTATTCCCTGCAGTCCTCCTGCCTGGGACATCAGCTCCATCAAAAATACAACAAAGCCAAATAAACCCATTTGACCCCTTTGTTCAGCAGCAGCTCCATGTAATGGTTCCCTGCACATCAGCCCCCCCAGACCCACAGAGCAGACCCTGGAGCTCCGGGATGGAGACCAGCAGAGGATTTTGGCACCTTCAGCAGAGTCTGGATGTCACCCTGGGAGGGCCCCAAATGTAAAACACTCCTAAATACTGAACTGGATCAAAGCCCAAATTATTAATGCCAGATATTACCTGGTAACAGTCTTTAAATAGGTGATATTAAAATAGTTATTTCTCTGATGCTTCCACTTTGCTTAATTTTGGTAATATGATTTAATGACTTCCAATTATGCCAGCTATTTAATTTTTTAATGTGTTTTCAGGCCTCTTCCCCTCCTGCCAGTGTAATCAGGCATCCTGTTAGTCTCCTACTGGAATATTGACATTATTTTCCCTCCATCCTCCTCCTTTCCAGCAGCAAAACCTGCCTGACCAACAGAAACCCTCCAGGAGCGTGGCTGCCTGCTCAGATCCAGCAAAGCTGGCAATGATTTTTGCCTGATTATCCATGATGAATGATGGAGTTTTACCGCAGCCATTTACCCTCATTAACCCTCAAATCAGCCCCCACAGGCCAGGGACCCCAGGATGCCCTGAGGATTCCGAGGTGCAATCCCCAGGCAGGCCTTTGGGATGGGCTGATGGATTTCTGTCTGCTGCTGCTGCTGGAACTGCAGAGCCACTTTTGTTTCCCTGGCCCAGGATGGCTCCCGCTCCCCAGGGTGACACCTGGCAGGGTGATGGATGGCCACAGAGCACAGGCTCCCTGTTTGTTATTAGGGCCATCAATAACCCTGGCTGGGGTGGTGGCCCTGAGGATGAAACGAGACTTCCTCATTTTATCAAGAGCCCAGCATTGCTGGGGGAAGCCCAGTGACATCCAAAGGAGGTGGAACCACACACAAATTTAGCTTCAGACACCTGGAGAACCCACTCTGAGCCCTTTTGTAATGCATTATTTAAGAATATCAACCCCATCCCACTTCAGATCCCTCCTGATCATTTTATTCTGATGGATGAAAACCAAACCCCACACACCAAACAGAAACCCTACATTGCCTTCAGAAAAGTGCAAATTTCCATCTCCATTTCTGCACGAGTGCAGAAAAGAAATTAAGAATTGAAATAATTAAGAAGAGATAAGATAATAAATAAGAATTGAAAAAAAATTAAGAAGTGAAATAAGGCTGAAATTGGTATCTTTAGACTTGCATCTTTCCCAACCTTTTCCTTCTCTCTGTGCAAAAGGGCTCTAAATTTTATCCCGAAGATTTTAAAAGTGCTACCAGGGTTACACACATGAACAAATCTATGTTTAAAACCTGGAATTTGCCAAAATGTCCTCTTGATACAGAAAAATATAGTGACTCAGAAGTGGGGCTACTCAGATGACAGTACAGTTTAAAGGAAGGAAAGCTCTTTGAAGATGCTCAGCTCTACATGGAAAAATAACAAAAAATGAAATTTTTGCGAATTTCCATCTCCATTTCTGCACGAGCACATCAGGGTCCTCCACAGAGAGGGGCATAAACAGGGGGGTGTAATGAGGGAGAGAACACAGAACCACAGAACACCTTCATCAAGAGATGAAGAAGGAGGAGGAGAAGGAGAACACCTTCATCAAGGCTGGAATAGACTTTTGACTGAATCCCACCACAGCCACCAAGCCAGGTCACAAAGATTCACATCCACTCGTGTTCTGAACCCTTGGAGGCACAGTGACTCCAGCCAGGTCACAAAGATTCACATCCACTCGTGTTCTGAAGCCTTGGTGACTCCACCACGTCCCCGCAGAGCTGCTCCAAACATTCCCCAAAGGCACACAGAGCCTGCAAAGGCTCCATCCCAGCCACATCCACTCCAGGCTGGTCTCCTGAAGCTTCTCCCATCCCATCCCCTCCCTGATCATTTTATTCTGAGCAGCAGCTGCCCAGCAAAGGATGGATGAAAACCAAACCCCACACTCAAAACAGAAACCCTACATTGCCTTTGGAAAAGTACAAATTGTTCCCATCTCCAGTTCTGCATGAGCACATCAGGGTCCTCCACAGAGAGGGGCATAAACAGGGGGGTGTAATGAGGGAGAGAACACAGAACCACAGAACACCTTCATCAAGAGATGAAGAAGGAGGAGGAGAAGGAGAACACCTTCATCAAGGCTGGAATAGACTTTTGACTGAATCCCACCACAGCCACCAAGCCAGGTCACAAAGATTCACATCCACTCGTGTTCTGAAGCCTTGGAGGCACAGTGACTCCAGCCAGGTCACAAAGATTCACATCCACTCGTGTTCTGAAGCCTTGGTGACTCCACCACGTCCCCGCAGAGCTGCTCCAAACATTCCCCAAAGGCACACAGAGCCTGCAAAGGCTCCATCCCAGCCACATCCACTGCAGGCTGGTCTCCTGAAGCTTCTCCCACCCCATCCTCCCTGGTGAGAGGCTCCCTGGCCCCGCAGCCTGTGCCACCCACGCAGCAGCCCCAGACACTGCAGGATTAAAGCCAAGCTGAGCCTTCCGGAGTCAGCCTGGGATTAGTGCGCGTCCTAACAGGGACTGAAGAGTCTCCATCCCCCAGGATGACTGAAACTCTCAAAACAAGGCTGGCAGCCAGCATTCCTTGGAGATCCACGCTCCTGCTCTGGGAAATGCATCTCTGCTGCTGATGTGTGCACCCTGTGCTGGAACAATCCATCCCCAGCTCCATCCCAGTACTGAGCCTCTCTCACAGGCACTGGTGTCACTGTCACGTTTTCTAGAAAAATCCCTTTGCCCAGGATTCTTCTCCTGGGAAGCTGAGAAGCCTCAGAGAAAAAGGAAGACAATAATTATCTGATTTGCTTCTCCTGTGTTTTGCTGCTTTGGAATGTGTTTGGAGATTGTTTATCCAACAAGTGATTGTTTGATTGGTTTCATGTAAATTGTTTTGATTTATTGGCCAATTATGGTCAAGCTGTGTCAGGACTCTGGAAAGAGTCAGGAGTTTTCATTATTATCGTTTAGCCTTCTGTAAATATCCTTTCTGTATTCTTTAGTATAGTTTAGTTTAGTATTTTTGGTTTCGTATTCTGGAAAGAGTAATGAGTTTTCATTATTACCTTTTAGCCTTCTGTAAATATCCTTCCTGTATTCTTTAGTATAGTTTAGTATTCTTTAATATAATATAGTTTAGTATAGTTTAATTTAATATATTATATAATAATAATTATATAAAAATAATCTCCTTGTGAGCAGGAGATCAGCTCTGTGCAGGTCACCCCGGGGTGACCCCCAGAGACCCCTCCCCACGTACCTGGCTGCAGGGTGGCACCCTGAGGGTGCTCTCTGGGGACAGTTGGCTCTGGCACTGGCCCGGCCGGCGACAATCCAGCTGGATGAGGCTGCGGCACTCCTGGTGACACGTGTACCTGCAGTCTGCAGGGACAAAGGGACAGCGTGAGGCACCCCGGGCCGCCCTGGGGCTGGGGACACTGGGGACAGCGGGGAGGGAATGGGCTGCGGCAGAGGGATTGCAGCACGGTCAGAGCTGGGGCGGGCACTGGTCAGGCACAGGTCCCTTTAACACACATGTTCCTTTTCAGGCATGTGTCCCTTTTAACACACATGTCCCCTTTAACACACATTTCCCTGTTCAGCCACATGTCCCTATTCAGGCACGTATGTCCCTTTTAACACATGTCCCTGTTCAGCCACATGTCCCTTTTAACACATGTGTTCCCTTTAACACATGTCCCTGTTCAGGCACATATGTCCCATTTAACACACATGTCCTTTTTTAACACATGTCCCTGTCCAGCCACATGTCCCTTTTAACACACATGTCCCTTTTAAGACACATCTCTGTTCAGCCACATGTCCCTTTTAACACATGTCCCTATCCAGGTACATGTTCCTTCTAATATACATGTCCTTTCTAACACACATGTTCAGGCACATGTTCATCAATCACCCCTGCAGAGGGCAGGGACACGGTGCCACCATGGCCCCAAATGCACCCTGGACAGGGCAGGGACACAGTGCCACCAGAGCCCCAAATCACCCTGGAGAAGGGCAGGGACACAGTGCCACCAGAGCCCCAACTGGAGAGGGCAGGGACACAGTGCCAACTCGGCCCTGGAGAGGGCAGGGACACGGTGCCACCATGGCCCCAAATCACCCCTGGACAGGGCAGGGACACAGTGCCACCACGGCCCCAGAGAGGGCAGGGACACAGTGCCACCATGACCCCAAATCACCCTGCAGAGACCAGGGACACGGTGCCACCATGGCCCCAGAGAGGACAGGGACACGGTGCCACCACGGCCCCAAATCACCCTGCAGAGAGCAGGGCCATGTCCCAGGTCCCAGCAGGGGCTGAGCTCCTGCCCCCAGGTGCTGCAAGGCATTTCTGTGGCCATTTTCTTTGGACGCTGCCCCAATGGCAGACATTAACCCATTCAAGCCCGGGGGCTCTGCACAGAGCAGCTTTAACCCCTTCAGGCACAGGGCCCTGCTCACCCCCAACCGCAGAGGGGCACGTTTGGCACAGGCAGCTCCAGTTACCCCAAATTTGTGGCCATCACTCCTGCAAGCCCCAACTCCCCCAAACCCTCCTGACTGCAGTGACCAACCTGCTGCCACTTTAATGGCCCACCTGAGCCTTTTAATTTTTAACTGCCGGACAAACAGCCTCACATTTACTTTCTACACTGCCCAAAATTCCAGAGCGGTCAGCAACCTGGAAAAAAAATAATTATATCCTAAAAACAAGGCAAGAGATTTGATTCCACAGGAGGATGTGAGTGCCTGTCCCTACAAAGACCTTGCAAAGAGCCACTGAACTTTTATTTTAAATATACATCTTCTTTCTTTTTCTTCCCTTTTTTTTTCCCCTTTAGCATTTGGGTCATTGGTTTTGCATGTCTGCGGCTTGCAGGAAAAGCAAAGGAAAATCCCATGTTTGCTCTGGAAACTGATTTCTGCTCAGCTGTGGTGAATTCTGCAGTGCCTGAGGATGAGAATGAATGAGAGGAGCTGAAGCAGTGCTGGGAGCTGCTGCCTGAGGGGGGGAACATCAATCTCCAGGGGAAACAGGGAAATCATTTATCATTTAACATTCATCTGGCATGAGCTGTCTGTCATTCTCCTATTCCAAGCCAGTTGTCTCAAGTAAGCCTGGGGGAAAAGCAGGGAGATTTGGCTTTTTAATTTTAATTTTTTTTTTTTTTAATTAGAGATAAGCTGCAGTTACACAGTAATTTAATGCATGACCTTTCCAGCAACTGGAACAGCTTTTCAATGGGGGACATCGGCCAAGTCTTTGCTGGAGCTGCCAGCTGGAGAATGCTCCAGCTGTGGCTTCACCTGAGCATCTGCCACCACCACCACGTCCCCTCTGTCCCCCGTGCCCACCTGGGACAAGATTTTCACATTTTGGCAGCTCCAGCACGAGGGGCGAAGGCAGCCAAAGGTGTCACACAGGAAATTTGCACCACAGAAATGCCAATTGCCAGGCGCCTCCTCCGGATCGGCCCCATTGTGGCATTTCTTTGTGGGATTAAAGGGTGACACCCCCTTAGTCACCGTCACCTATTAACAGACCCTAATCACCGCGGATCCGGTGGGGAACACTAATTTTAGAAACCCTGCACGGCTTTAGGAAGCAGCCACGTGAGCAGTTTGCCAAGAGGAGCAGGATGCCTCCACTTAGGCTTGGAGATAATTTCCATTCCAGTCAAACAATGGAACACTTGGAAATTGAGGTTTTTTAAAAAAAAAAAAAGAGAGAGAAAGATCGTGATACTTCAAAAAGCTGTGGTGGCTGAAGGGAATTTCCCTTTTTTCACAGGTAAAGGCACTCAGGGGGGTAAAATGGGCAATACAAATGCCCATTAAATGCCCACCTCGGTGCCCAAACACAGCACTGCAGTCACAGAATGGTTTGGGTGGGGAGGGACCCTAAAGCTCCTCTGCCAAGGGTAACCTTCACCTATCCCAGGTGGTCCTGAGACTCTGCCAGGGACGGGGCAGCCACAGCTGCTCTGTCCCATCCTCCCAGGGAAGAGTTTCTCCATTTTTCCCACCCCAATCCCCCCACTGCCACCCCCAGACCCCACAGGGCACCTTCCAGCTCCACCTGACCCAGGTGGGCATGGGGGCAGAAGGAGAAGGAGGCTCCACAGGTGTCTGAGAGCTGGCACAACGTGGCAGAATGGAAATTTCCTCCACCCAAGCTCTGGAATCCTCCAGGGGCTCCCCCAGCTCCACGGGCAGGTTGGATTTTGCAAGGCTGAGCTGCTCCTCTGTGCCTGATGTCACCGGGGTGACCTCAGGGGTGGCAGCAGGATGTGGCCCTGTGGCACCAGGACAGTGGCAGGCTCTGAAGGGATGGGGCAGGACCTGTGGCACCCACGGAACAAGCCCAGGGAAGGTCTCAATCCTCCTGAAACACTGCCCCAGCCCCAGCCCTGCAGCTCCATCACTGCAGTCTCACCTTGGCACTTTTAGGTCTAAACCTAAAAGATGGTTTGGACTTAAAAAGAAACTTTCAGAATCGTGTTGTTTGTTACTTGCGTTTCGTAGCTTTAACACACGTCCCCTTTAACACACATGTCCCTTTTAACACAGGTCCCTGTTCAGGCACACATGTCCCTTTTAACACACCCCCTTTAACACATGTCCTTTTTAACACACATGTCCCTTTTAACACATCCCCTTTAACACATGTCCTTTTTAACACACATGTCCCTTTTAACACATCCCCTTTAACACATGTCCTTTTAAACACACATGTCCCTTTTAACACAGGTCCCTGTTCAGGCACGTGTCCCTGTTCAGGCACACATGTCCCTTTTAATACATTCCCTTTAACACATGTCCTTTTTAACACATGTCCTTTTTAACACACATGTCCCCTTTAACACAGGTCCCTGTTCAGGCACATATGTCCCATTTGACACACACGTCCCCTTTAACACATATGCCACCATTCAGCCACATGTCCCTTTTAACACGTCACTGTTCAGCCACACGTCCCTTTTAACACACATGTTCCTGTTCAGCCACACAGGCCAAGAAATGCTAATAGTGTTCTGCAATCAGGAAATAGATGCCTTATGATTGTGCTGGCGTGAATTATAACAACTGCGTTGTCTCACCCTTCTCATGAGACTGCAAATGGAATAAAAGTTTTTAAAGCGCCTCTCAGCTGCCCCATCTCTGGGTCAGCAAAGGGCATAGTCGTATTTCTGCTGGTTACTGACTTAAAGCATTTTTTTGCTTGCACTAAGCATTGCTACATCACAACACAGCAACTTAATGCTGTGAAAGTCTAGTTAGTTCAAAGGGCATAAATTATGTTAGATAATAGTTACAAGAGATTGTTCGAAAA
Source organism: Geospiza fortis (assembly GCF_000277835.1). Taxonomy (NCBI): domain Eukaryota; kingdom Metazoa; phylum Chordata; class Aves; order Passeriformes; family Thraupidae; genus Geospiza; species Geospiza fortis. The sequence continues at coordinate 522,528 of NW_005054472.1, read as the reverse complement.
AGTCTTGTTGATTCTAAGGTCTTAATTTAAAACTTTCTTCTCTGTCTATACTTTCATCTATTATCTCTGTGAGATGTCAAGAACTCTCTGAATTTATTTTTTACTTCTCTCTCTTGTATGATAAAAACTTTGATAGTTTTGTTCATTTGTTGCACACACTGAAGTATGCAGGGTATTACTACTAATAAAACTACTAAAACACTCAACACGTAGAGACTTATCTTGCAAAGTTTTTTTAGCTAAGGTGCAAAGCTTCATTTTTGGAACAAATCATTTAACTAGGACTTACTATCTTCTTTAATTTGAGCTGTCAAACTGTTTAGCTTTTGCATGCTTTTGTGGATGGATTCAGAATGATCTGACAGGTCCATACAACACAATCTGTGAGGTCCCTGTGTCATTGTCACACTCTGGCAGTGACAGAGCTGTCACCCCCGCTGCTGGCATGATTTACCCAACCCCAAATTCCCCTTTGGGGTGGCAGCTGGCACAGCAGCCATGCCCTGAGGAGCCAGAGGAGAAGGTGAAGCCACCTGGTGCCCCAGGTGTGGTGCCAGCCCCGTGCCCACCCAGGCAGGGTCCCTGTGACCGTGTTCACAGGGGTCTCAGGTTGAGGGAAGAGACGAGGAGCTGACTCCATGTTTTAGAAGGCTTGATTCATTACTTTGTGATATATATTACATTAAAACTATACTATAAGAATAGAAGAAAAAGATCTCATCAGAAGGCTAGCTAAGAATAGAAAGGAATGATAACAAAGGGTTTGTGGTTCAGAGAGCCCGAGCCAGCTGGGCTGTGATTGGCCATTAATTAGAAACAACCACGTGAGACCAATCACAGATGCACCTGTTGCATTCCACAGCAGCAGATAACTATTGTTTACATTTTGTTCCTGAGGCCTCTCAGCTTCTCAGGAGGAAAAATCCTAAGGAAAGGATTTTTCATAAAAAGATGTCTGCGACAGATCCCCACGTCCAGGCTGGGCTCAGCAGTGCCAAGGCAAACCCCACACCCCAAAAAGCAGCAGCAAACCCATCCAAAAACCCCCAAACCCCAGCAGCACCTACCTGGAAGCAGCAGCACCTCCCTGCTGGGCCTCCTGGGCGGGCACAGTCCCCTGGAGCAGGGCTTGCCTCGGGGGAAATGCCTGAAGATTTGACGGATTCTCTTTGTTAGGAGCCCAAAACAAGAGGCTGCTCCCTCCTCCCGCTCTGGCATCCTCCAGGAGCTCTCCAGGCACGTCCCAGCCCCAAATGCTCTGGGATACAACTTGCTCCAGCGCCTGTTGTGTCTGCTCCCACCAGAGGCCTTTTCCCCCACGGAGATAAAGCCCTGACATTGGCCATTTACAACCTGCTGCCATCTGAAGGGTTATTTATTTTTTTTTTTTTTTTCCCCTGAGCAGCTCAGGGCTCGTGCATCTCCTGTAAGCCATGGAAAACTTTCTATTTCTGGGGCTTTTTGCTTGATAAGATAAAATAACCCAACGGAAGAGATTAGGGAGAGAAAGCGCAGGACTCGGCCGTGTGCTGGGAGGTCTCTTCCCCCCATCCTCCCTTCTCTCTGCGCGGCTTTTCAGCACTTTTAAAGGCTGCTTTTCCAGTCTTTTAATGTTTGAGTGATAAAAAAGTCCCCAGTGTTTAATCGGAGGTTAAAGGGACACACCGAGATTAATTATATTTATAATATTGATTTAAACTCTGCACATAGTTAAGAGAGGCTTGTAGACCCTTTCATAGCATCCATGAAAATCAGGATTTTAAGTGACTTTTTAGTGATAGGATAAGAAGGGTGGTTTTAAAAGAAAAGAGATTTAGATGAGATATTGGGAAGGATTGCTCCCAGTGAGGATGGGCAGGCCCTGGCACAGCTGTGGCTGTGCCTGGGTCCCTGGAAATGTCCCAGGCCCGGCTGGACAGGGCTGGGATCAGCCTGGCACAGTGGAAGGCATCCCTGCCATGGCAGGGCTGGGACTGGATGAGTTTTGAGCTCCTTCCCACCCAAACCATCCCATGGCGGATCAGTTACAGCCGTACCAGGTGTCCTGTGACGGGGTGGGACACAAACACCAGTTCAACAGTGCCCCTGAAATCTGCCACTTTGTACCCAGTCCCCGTGCCCTCCCTGCTCAGGACAAACAGCACCCTGCACCACACAGCGGGTGAAAAAGGGGGAATTCAACCAGTCCAACCCCACCCTGAGCAGCAAAAGCACTGAGTTCTCTCAGGGGTTTTCTCAGTCACCTCCCTCCTTCCCTGAGCCACACCAGCAAACTCCACTGAGCTCCACTGGGATAAAACAGAGAGAGAAACCCAAAATCCAACCTGCAAAGTGGGAGCTGGAGCCCAGCAAACTCCACTGGGATAAAGAAGAGAGAGAAACTCAAAAACCAACCCACAAAGTAGGGAGAAGCCCAAAAACCAACCCGAGAGAGGTGAGAGCCTCTCTCAAACCTGAAACCCAGAAACCAACCTGCAAGGTGGGAGCTGGACACCAGCAAACTCCACTGGGATGGAGCAGAGGGAGAAACCCAAAAACCAACCGGCAAAGCAGGGAGAAGCCCAAAAACCAACCTGCAAGGTGGGAGCTGGACACCAGCAAACTCCACTGGGATGGAGCAGAGGGAGAAACCCAAAAACCAACCAGCAAAGTAGGGAGAAGCCCAAAAACCAATCAGCAAGGTGAGAGCTGGAGACCAGGAAGCTCCACTGGGATAAAGCAGAGAGAGAAGCCCAAAAACCAACCTGCAAAATAGGGAAAAGCCCAAAAACCAGCCTGAGAGAGGTGAGAGCCTCTCTCAAACCTGAAACCCAAAAACCAACCTGAGAGAGGTGAGAGCTGGAGACCAGCAAACTCCACTGGGATGGAGCAGAGAGAGAAACCCAAAAACCAACCGGCAAAGTAGGGAGAAGCCCAAACTCCACTGAGCTTCACTGGGATGAAGCAGAGAGAGAAACCACAAAACCAACCTGAGAGAGGTGAGAGCTGGAGACCAGCAAACTCCACTGAGCTTCACTGGGATGAAGCAGAGAGAGAAACCACAAAACCAACCTGAGAGAGGTGAGAGCTGGAGACCAGCAAACTCCACTGAGCTCCACTGGGATAAAAGAGAGAGAAGCCCAAAAACCAACCCGCAAAGTAGGGAGAAGCCCAAAAACCAACCCAAGAGAGGTGAGAGCCTCTCTCAAACCTGAAACCCAGAAACCAACCTGCAAGGTGGGAGCTGGAGCCTCGGCCGGCGTCTCTCTCCATAAGCCCTTCCCAAGGCCCCCAGGTGGAACGCAGCAGGAAACATCACCCTGGGAGAGCCGGGCACCCCAGGAGCCTGTCCCACAGCCCTGGGCAGGTCCCTGTCCCTGCCCACAGCTCCATCTGCTCCCGGGGAGGAGCACACCCCGCCTGCAGTGGGCGGGAGGCACCCCCGGACCCCACCCTGTCCCCAGCCATCCCCACCTGGCAGCAGGGAAAGCTGCAGGGATCGGCCCGGATGGGCTGAATGGCACAGAAATGCAAAGTGCCGCGGGTCCTGTCGGCGATTGTTGTGTACAGGGGTGAGGCTGAGTGTGGGAGGAGAGACACAAAAGCCGCAGGAGCAGCAGCAGAGGGTGAGCAGAGCCTGGTGCAGGTAAAGGACTCGGTAAAGAGCTCGTTATCTTAAACAAACGGCTTCCTGAGAACCAGCAGCCTCAGAACTGAAGTTTGCTCTACGAATCAGAAAGAGAAATGGTGTTTTACCAGCTTGAGGAAACAGGAGTTCATTCAGCACAGGGCCCTGAACACAGCAGGAGCTGCTCAGGGAGATCAGGGCGGCTCCAGGGCAGAGGCACAAACCCCATTGAGGTGCTTTTCTGGGCTGAGCACAAGCACAAAACCCATTTGGATGCTGAGGAGCTTTGCTGGGCTGAACAGAGGCACAAACCCCATTTGGATGCTCAGGGGCTTTGCTGAGCACAGGCACAAACCCCATTTGGATGCTGATGTCTCAGCTTTGTTGGGCTGAGCTGAGGCCCAAACCCCGTTTGGATGCTCAGGTGATTTGCTGAGCAGAGGCACAAACCCCGTTTGGATGCTGAGGTCTCAGCTTTGTTGGGCTGAGCTGAGGCCCAAACCCCATTTGGATGCTCAGATTTTTGCTGAGCAGAGGCACAAACCCCATTTGGATGCTGAGGAGCTTTGCTGAGCTGTGTCTGTGTGGCAAGAGCTGCAGATCAAGGCTGGCTCCAGCTCTGCAGAGGTGCTGGGCACGCTCTGAGGTTTCCCTGCAGGGCTGCCCCACGCCAGCCCTGCCCACAGGGAAGCAGCCAGGGGTGGTTTCCTTGCAAAGAAACCGCCCTTCAGCCAGTCACGTGCTGTTTTATCAACACAAATATCAAAATCCTTCATTTTTGGCTATCAGAGGCACCAAGGGAAGCACCTGAGCCATTCCCAGCCAACCCTTCCCAGCAGGAAGCTGCCCCAGCTCCGAGCCCAGCCTGCTTTCTGCGCTGTCCCAAAGGCCAGTGGGACACACAGAGGGCTTTGAAGCTGCCATGAGTCACCAGGACACCCAAGAACTGCACCCAAACAGCCCAGAGCACCTCTGCACCCTGCTCCTCCCTGCTGGGAGAAGCTGGCAGGAAAAGCTGTCTGTCCCCCAGCAGCAGGACAGACGTTCACACCCACACAGAGGTGATTTACTTCACTACAGACAGCTCTGGGAGCTGGCAACACAAAGCCACACGCATTAGACAGGAGCTATTCGAGGCACAGCTACTCCTCCTGCCCAAACCATTCCCTCCAGGGCTGGAAATGAGGATTTTTCAGGGAATTCCAGTGGGATTTGCTCCCACCTCCCCACCCTCTCACGCTGACACCAGTGAGAGCAGGATGCTGGATGTCTGTCCTGCACAGAGCCTGGAAAATTCCAAGTAAAAGCAGGGGAAAAAAAGGCTCCCAAATGTCTCAGGCAACATCTGCACCAGCCCCAGGTGCAGCACCCACAGGGCTTGGCTTAAAATCAGAGAAGGTCCCCCTGAGACTCCTTTTCTCCAGAGTGAACTGTAAACAATTACAATAAACAAATAAATAAATAAATAAAATTATAAATTTATATAAATAACTCAAACTATAAATTTAAATAAATAAATAAATAAATGTCACTTTCCCATTTTAATATTACTATTTAATAATTTTTAAATAAATTAATTTTAATATTAATATGTTAATATAAATATATTAATATATTGATTTAATAATTATTAATAATAAAAATAATGTTCATATATATTTAATATTGCTATTACTTTTCCATCACTAAATACAGCCAGATCTGAGGTAAATAAAAATAGGCCAGAACTGCACAAACAAAAACCTGAGTATCCTCAGGCTGCAAGTCAAAAGCAAACAAGCAGCAACTCTGCATCAGAAAGAAAAAAAATAAATGTTCACCGAAGGGGGAGAGCACGCCCCGTCTGCAGCTCTCAGGCATTTTTAATGGGAATCACCATTGGGATGACAGGGAATGCAGATATGAGTGTCCCTCCCCCCCATCCCGGTTGTTTGGGGAGTTTTTGAGGCAGAACTACTCCCACAGTCTGCATAATTCTCCGAAATGAAAAGGGAAATGGAGCTATTTAAAATCTGTTTCAATATAAGTATGGAAAACATCCTGCCAGAGGAGAAGTCCCTCAGAACAGCTATTTATGCAGCATTTCGCAACACCACAGAATCCTGTGAGTTTCTACTTCAAGTCAGGATTTCCAAGCACAAAAACCTCACCTCGCACCTCCCCCCAGCTTCAGGGGCCGGTTAAAAAGCCTCGACAATGATTTCCCCCCTTAAATAATCCTTATTTCTGCTAAACTCGATATTCCTTCAAGCACACTTATTCATGCCAGGAGCTCCCAGCCCCGGGGAATCTCCTGGCCCTCAGCAGCTTTTGAGGGAATGTATTAGAAATGCCAACAGAAAGCAGAGGTGCACCCCAGAAATCAGATTTACATCAGATTTACATCCCCCTCCTGCCACCGGGGTGCCAGCCCCGCCGTGTCCCCGCGTCACGTTGTGGGTGACATTTAATTAACAGCAGTCATTAGGGCTAAGCCCTAATTCCCTGCAGCAGGGCCAGATGGTGCTGCTGCCTCCCCCCGACCGCCCTTCATCCCAAACGGCACCGGAGAGAGCCCTGCCCGCCCCACAAATCCCCCAAAATCATTGAATGGGTTTGTGAGCTAAGGAAAGCCAAGCTGGGCACCAGGACTGCCTGAGCCAGGCACTGATTGCCCCGCTGAGGCACAACCCCCCTAAACAACCCCAAAAATGAGCAGCGACCATTCCCCCACCCCAGTGGGACGGGTCAGTCCCAAATTATCACCGGCACCGCCTCCCTGCCCTCCGCACCCGCACCGAGGGCGCCCTCACAGGTACAGGTGATGTGGGCACAAAGCTGCAGGGAATGGCATCAGCACTGACACATTCTCAAAAAAATCAAAACCTCCCAAAAATCCAGAGGCTCAGCTGACCCCCACCAGGAAATTTTCAAGTGCCTCAAGGCCCAGCAGCTGCATCCCAAAAGAGTTTCCCCGACCGAGCGGGGCAGGAGCGGTTTCACAGCCGGCAGGGCTCAGATCCCGAAGTTATCAGTGACACAGCTTTGCTAAAACCTCTTCTTTTCCCCTCCCGCCATCCCTAACACGGGTCACTCCTCACCAGGGAAGGGGAGCAGCACCCGGGACAGGGCGAGGGTGTCCCCTCGGTCCCCTTCCCAGCCAGGGGGAGGATGAATTTCTCCTGCAGAGCACCAGCAGCATCAGGAGCACTGGCACAAGCCGTCACTGGCAAAGCCATCCCTGGCAAAGCCATCCCTGGCAAAGCCATCACTGGCACAAATTCCCTCACCCGGGGTTCGGGCAGAGCCTCAGGCACAAATCCTGGAGGACTTTACCCCTCGCTGGAAAGCTTTACACAGGCCAACCCTCCCTGCTCACCGCTGATGCCAACCCCGCCCAGGAGGGATCATCTCCTCTTTCCTGGAAAAGCTGAATTTCCAAACCCGCCCGGCGGCACCGCGCCCACCCCCGGGGACCCCGGCCCGGCCCGGTCTCTCCCGGCACGTCCCAAACTGGACCCCAGGGGTGCAGAGCTGGGCTAGGGGAGGGAGAGGGGCCGGGGGAGAGTCCGGACAGGGTGAGGGGTGCGGGGAGGGCAGGGGTGCGGGACAGCGAGGGACAGGCAGGGGACAGCGGGGGACAGAGAGGAGACAGAGAGGGGCTGGCAGGGGACAGCGTGGGGCAAGCAGGGGACAGGCAGGGGACAGGCAGGGGATATCGAGGGACAGCACTCACAGTCGCAGCGCAGGGCTCGTTCCCGCACCGCCTCCCCGCACAGGTCGCACCATCCCCGGC
>NW_005054472.1:513883-514803 GCF_000277835.1 Geospiza fortis | reverse complement strand
GTTTGCGCTGCTCGCCCTGGCGTTCCCCGGCCGCGGCCCGGAATGTCCCCGTGCTCTGTCGCCGGGAATCCCCGCTCCGGGAGGGGGGAACCTCCCTGCCGGACAGTCACCCCTGTGGGGCTGGGATTGGGGTTCCCCGGGGGGTTCTCCCCATCGGACAGTCACCCTCCGGAGCTGGGGTTCCCCAGGGGGGTCTGTGCATCCCTTGGAGGGTTCTCCCCGCCCGACAGTCATCCTGAGGGATTGGGGTTCCCCAGCGGGGTCTGTGCATCTCCCAGGGATCTCTCCCCGTGGGGCTGGGGTTCCCCGGGGAAGGGTCCCTGCATCCCCCCGAGGGTCCCACGATGTCACTATAAGACATGAAAGAACACAAGCACACACTGCTGTTCTCAAGGTGAGGAAAAAAAAGGGAAGTTTATTTTCTGACTCCAACATTTATAGTTTTCCAAGAGTGACAGCGGATTGGAGGGTGACAGTGCCACCTCTCCAATGGCACTGGTCAAACCAACAGCCCATCAACTCTTTCTTCTTCCATAAAGGAATCCAAAATAATGAGTTATTTACCGAATATGTGTGAGAAAGTTTACTACAAGAATGTCAACATCAGAAGGCTTAGAAAATCTTAAAAAACCAGGGTGACACCACAAAGCACAGCCAGAGGTTTTCCCCAGCGCAGCCGCGTCCCCGGCGCTTTGTCGCGGCTCTGTCCCCGCGGTGACACGTTGGGAAAGCCCCTGTCCCCTCCGGGGCTGCGACACGCAGGAATTCCCTCCCCCAGCTGAGGCTCTCGTGCGAAACGTGAAAGGGAAAATACCGCAGCAGCTCGGGCTGCTCCATGCAGGTGTTCTTCCTTCCTTCCTTCCTTCCTTCCTTCCTTCCTTCCTTCCTTCCTTCCTTCCTTCCTTCCTTCCTTCCTTCCT
>NW_005054472.1:502890-509035 GCF_000277835.1 Geospiza fortis | reverse complement strand
CTTCCTTCCTTCCTTCCTTCCTTCCTTCCTTCCTTCCCTCCTTCCCTCCTTCCCTCCTTCCCTCCTTCCCTCCTTCCCTTCCTTCCCTTCCTTCCCTTCCTTTCCTTCCTTTCCTTCCTTTCCTTCCTTCCCATCAAGTCCTGCCGCAGCTGTACAGACAGACACGAGAGTTTGAGCAGCCAGTGCAAAAAGGTCGAGTTAACAGTAGAAAAACTGTCAGGAGACAGGAATTATCTGTCAGGAGTCAGACACTGCGTGTGCTGCCACACGTTCCCCTGGCCCCGCGTGTCCCCTGCCAGTGCCAGTGTCCCTCCTTCCAGCCGGGGGTGTCACAGGGCTGGGAAGGTCCCTGTCCCCCCTCCCTGCTGGCCTGAGGGCGATTGCTGCCTTGGTGTGTGTGGCTGGAGGGTGACACAGCCCTGAGCCCGGCCCTGCTCTGCTGCTCTCCCTCCTTCTGCTTTGAAACACGTTCATTCCGACAGAATTATCCCCAAATTTTGGCCAGGGATGTCCTCCACAAGCTGTTCATTGCATCAGGAATCACCCACAATAAAGGAAATTTCTGAGGGGTGAAGGTCTACCTGGCTCCTGGCTGGGAACCTCCTAAAACCTCCTAAAATCTCCTAAAACCTCCTAAAACCATTCTGGACTTTCATTTTCCCAATACCATCCCAGGAGACATCTCCAGTCTCTGTCCTGCAGCCTCAGGGCACAAAAACACTAAATAAATGTAATATTTTCTGTCCCCACAGCAAGCCCCAAGAGGCTCGTGACAGTCATTATCCTTCCCAGCTGTCCCTTCAGGTATTCAGGTTAAAATATTTTTTAGGCCACAGGATAAAATATTTTTTGGGGGGAAAAAAGAAAACCCCAAGTAATTAACATTGGCAGGAAAATTCTTGTTTCATTTGGATTCCAGAAGTCCCCTCTGCACCATTCTGGACTTTCCCAATACCACCTCGGGAGACAGCTCCATAAAAATCAGGATTTTAAAGAAGAGGGACAGTGACTTTTTAGTGATAGGACAAGGGGGATGGCTTTAAACTAAAAGATTTGGATGAGATATTGGGAAGGAATTGTACATATTCCCATTGTCCGTTTGCATTCAGGTTTTTGGGAGAGAAGGGAGGGGAGAGGCAGAGCTGGGCTGGGTGAATCCAGGCTTAGGGGAAGCTGAATTTGATGTCTCCCGTGTGCTCCTGAGGACAGGATGAGCTGAGAATACCCAAATCCTTTTCAAGGATTCTAATTTGAAGGATGGATTAAAGCACTGGCTCTGAATCAGAGCAGCCTAGTGCCATAAGCAGCCCCTAATAACAGCTTCAAACCAAAGGAGGGATAATGCAGCTGGGAAAATTGGGGTTTTGTTCTGTGCTAAGCAGCAAGATTAATTTTTTGGAAGGTCTTTTCCTTCCCAGTTCAGGATTTGCTTTCATACCTCCTCTGCTTCTGCTTGAAAACAGCAGCAGATTTATTCCTCAGTAAATTGTTCCACAAAAGTTTGGTGGTTTATCCTATGTCATCCAAACTGTTAATTGTATCAGGAATTACCTACAATAAAGGAAATTTCTGAGGGATGAAGGTTTAGCTGGCACCTGGCTGGGAACCTCCTAAAACCTCCTAAAACCATTCTGGACTTTCATTTTCCCAATACCATCCCAGGAGACATCTCCAGTCTCTGTCCTGCAGCCTCAGGGCATAAAAATACTAAATAAATGTGATATTTTCTGTCCCCACAGCAAGCCCCAAGAGGCTTGTGACAGTCATTATCCTTCCCAGCTGTCCCTTCAGGTATTCAGGTTAAAATATTTTTTAGGCCACAGGATAAAATATTTTTTGGGGGGGAAAAAAGAAAACCCCAAGTAATTAACATTGGCAGGAAAATTCTTGTTTCATTTGGATTCCAGAAGTCCCCTCGGCAGCTGCTGTGCTACAGCAGTTAAAGCATGACAAGGGCTATTAGCAAAAGTTCTTTTTTCTGTTTGCCAAGAAATAAATCCCTTTTAGCTGAAGCCAAACATGTTCCAGGTCAAATGCTCAGCTGGTGCGAGTCAGTGCAGCTCCACTGAGTGCCAGGAGGTGCAGCAGGGACCCTGCTCCTTTGGGAATATCAGGAAATTCTGCCTGGATTCCAAATAACGTCCCTTAGAACGCCCAGCAAATCCCAGAAAATAACTCTTGGGAGAAAAGCTCTGAAGGGATGGATTAGCTCCACCTCTGCAGAGCAAACAGTTGGGCTTGACATTCAGGATGTTGGTTTTTATAATTAAAATGAATGGGGAGCTCTGGTGCCAAATTCCACCAGGGAAATGTTTCCTGGGCGGGGGAGGCTCCTGGGCACCCTTGGCGTGTTCCTACGAGAAAGTCAGGCTGGGCACAGCCCTGCTCCTGCTGCTCCTCCTGCATTCTGCTGCCTTGGCAGGGAGGGATGCATGGGATGTGCCAGGATGGGTGGGGAGGGCACAGCAGGGTGGGATTTGTGACCCTGCTGCTCCTGGGATGTGCCAGGGTGGGTGGGATGAGCCCAGCAGAGTGGGATCTGTCACCCTGCCCAGCTTTGGATCCCTGGGATGAGGGTGTGGGATGGGCCCAGCAGGGTGGGATTTGTGACCCTGCTGCTCCCTGGGATGGAGATGTGGGATAAGGATGTGGGATGTGCCAGGATGGGTGGGATTTGTCACCCTGCTGCACCCTGGGATGTGCCAGGATGGGTGGGATGGGTCCAGAAGGGTGGGATTTGTCACCCTGCTACTCCTGGGATGGAGATGCGGGATGGGGATGGGCCCAGCAGGGTGGGATCGGTCATCCTGCCCGACTTTGGATGCTGCTCCCTGGGATAGGGATGTGGGATGGGCCCAGCAGGGTGGGATTTGTGACCCTGCTGCTCCCTGGGATGGGGCTGTGGATGCGGGGACAGCCCATAAATCACTCTGGGGTGAGGCAGGGGGGTGGCTGAGCCTTCCCACAATCATCTCCCGCTCCCATCTCTCACTCCCAGCTCCTGGCAATCCCTATCGCTGCCCCACACCTGCCCGGGCTGATCATGGGGGAGTTGCAGCTCCTCATCCACCCCCAGGTCACAAAGCAGCCGGGAAAGGAGCAGAACCATTGTCCCCAGCAAAGGGCTGGGCCAGCAGGGAGGGATTCCCGAGGGACAGCAAGGTGGCAGGGATGTGTTCCCCCTCCTTCCTCTTCCTCTGCAGCAGGGAAGGGTTGGCATTGCCTTCCCACAGCCACCAGCACCCCCTGCCCCACTCCAGCACATTAAAAGCAGGAATAATTCCAAACTAAGCAAGAGGATGAAAGATTAAAGCTCTTCTTCTTCCTCATCTGACACAGTGATGCAGAGAAACCATGAAAACACCAAGTCCTTCAATTTTTATTTTTTTTTTTTAAAAAAAAAGAAAAATATAAAACCCCACTCGATTTTCTGGCCAAACTTGCAGAGGCTCAGGGGCTGATGGGGAGAAGGTGCAAAGTGCTGGGGCACAGAGGTAGGACACGGAGAGCTCCCAGGGCACGGGAAATCCAGCAGCTCTGTGGCTCCAGGGGCTGTGAATTCCCTCTGCTGGGAAGGTTTGGTTCACCAGCCGCACCTTCACCGAGTCCCTCAAACGCTGGGAGCGGGAGCAGCCCCACCCAACCTGCAGGGACAAAAGGGTTTAGGTCAGAGGTGGTCCTAAAAACAGCGCTGGATTCCCAATTCCTGGGGTTTTGTCTTTTAAAAACTCCTGGATACACGAAAATCAGGATTTTAAAGAAGAGGGAGAGTGACTTTTTAGTGATAGGACGAGGGGGATGGCTTTAAAGTAAAAGAGAATTATCCCCTAATTTTGGCCAGGGATGTCCTCCACAAGCTGTTCATTGCATCAGGAATTACCCACAATAAAGGAAATTTCTGAGGGTGAAGGTTTAGCTGGCACCTGGCTGGGAACCTCCTAAAACCATTCTGGACTTTCATTTTCCCAATACCATCCCGGGAGACAGCTCCATAAAAATCAGGACTTTAAAGAAGAGGGGAGAGTGACTTTTCAGTGATAGGACAAGGGGGATGGCTTTAAAGTAAAAGAGGAGAGGTTTCGATGAGATATTGGGAAGGAATTGTACATATTCCCATTGTCCTTTTGCATTCAGAGCCTCAAGGAAAGGATGCAGAGGAGGAAAATCACAGGGGGGTGATTCCCAGCTTTTCTCAGCTTGAATAAATGGACGTTGGGAATATGGACAATTCCTTCCCAAGATCTCATCTAAATCTCTCCTCTGTGAGTTTAAAGCCACACCAACACCTCTTCTGTCTGCAAACCCAGAGGTTTTCTTTCATTTGGGGGCTGGAAAACTGTGAGGGGCAACAGAAGGAGCTGGAGGTGTTTACCATGGGGGAAAGGATGTGCTATTCCCATTTTCTGAACAGAGAGAGAGAATTCTCCCTCCCAGGATTTCTCCTGGGGAAGGCAGTGAGAAATCAAACAGAAATAAGAATTGTTTTCTGTTCTCTCTCTGAGAAAGCAAACAGAAATAAGAATTGTTTTCTCTTTTCTCTCTCAACTTTCTCAAATAGAAATAAGAATTGTTTTCTCTTCTCTCTCTGAACTTTCTCACTGCCTTCCCCAGGAAAAATCCTGGGATAGAGAATTACATTGTCTCTGTTCAGAGGATGTGAATGCCACAAAAGGAGGCTCAGGGGGAACCTTATTGCTGCCCACAGCTCCCTGGAAGGAGGCTGTGCTGAGGGGGGAGCTGGTCTCTTCTCCCAGGTAATAAGTGACAGGATAGGAGGTCTCAAGTTGCACCAGGAGAGGTTTAAATTGGATATTAGGGGGGAAAAACAAATTATAGATGCTGGGTTTTGCAGAGGTTTTCATACAGAAAAATCTGTATCTAGCTCTCCAGGGCAGCGAGCAGCAGGGAGTGCTGGGGAAAAGGGAAAAGGCTGGAAGGAGGGGGAAGAAATGATGGAGAAATTCTTTGCTAAAACTCCAAGAAAGAAGAATTTTGCTGCTGCCAGCCCATGATGCAAACAGGGGGCAGTTAAAAACCCCATGGGAGAGTGACTGTGGCTGTGCCTGGTGCGTCCCAGGGAGCCCTCCCAGAGCCTCCAGCACAGCCTGGCTGGGAGGAACAGGGTGAGAATCAGGGTGAGGAACAGAGATCCTGCTCAGAGCAGGGTGAGGAACAGGGTGAGGAACAGGGATCCTGTGAGGAACGGGGTGAGGAACAGGGTGAGGAACAGAGTTCCTGATCAGAGCAGGGTGAGGAGCAGGTGAGGAACAGGGATCCTGATCAGAGCAGGGTGAGGAGCAGGTGAGGAACAGGGATCCTGATCAGAGCAGGGTGAGGAGCAGGTGAGGAACAGGGATCCCACTCGGAGCAGGGTGAGGAGAAGGGATCCTGCTGGGAGCAGGTGAGGAGCAGGTGAGGAGCTGGGATCCTGCTCAGAGCAGGATGAGGAGAAGGGATTCTGCTGGGAGCAGCAGCCCGGGGTGCTCTCTCTCACTCCCTCCCTCCGTCACTCACTCACCGCTCGATGATGCTGTTGTTGAGCTGCAGGTCGCAGGCGACCGACCTCATCTGCTCCAGCAGCTCCTGCATCCTGCAGGGACACAGCCAGCCCTCATTCCTGCATCTTTAGGGGAAAATCCAGCCCTAATTCCTGCAGGGACCCAGCCAGCCCTCAATTCCAGCCCTAATTGCTGCATCCTGCAGGGACAAATCAAACCCCAATTCCTGCAGGGACACAGCCAGCCCTCATTCCAGCCCTCACTCCTGCATCTTTTAGGGGCACATCCAGCCTTAATTCCTGCATCCTGCAGGGGTAAATGCAGCCTTAATTCCTTCAGAGACACAGCCAGCCTTAATTCCTGCATCCTTTAGGGGCAGATCCAGCCTTAATTCCTGCAGCCTTTAGGGAGAGATGCAGCCCTAATTCCTGCATCCTTTAGGGGCACATCCAGCCCCAATTCCTGCATCATTTAGGGACACAGCCAGCCCTAATTCCTGCATCCTTTGGGGGTAAATCCAGCCCTAATTCTTGCATCCTACAGGGGCAGATCCAGCCCTCATTCCTGCATCTTTAGGGGAAAATCCAGCCCTCATCCCTGCAGGGACAGATCCAGCCCTAATTCCTGCAGGGGCAGATCCAGCCCCT
>NW_005054472.1:501681-502782 GCF_000277835.1 Geospiza fortis | reverse complement strand
CAGCAGGGTCACACTGAGCAGGGTCACTTCCCACCTTCCCAGCCCTGCAGACACAGAACCCTCAGCCCATTCCCAAGGATCAGCAGCAGGAGGTTCTGTCCCCCACTAAGGAGCTGGGCTGTCCCCAGACCCCGGTTCCCAAGGGTGGGAAATGGATTTGTAGAGAGTTCTTAGCACACAGTATGAATCTGCATGCCAACTTTGAGATAAGAAATATTGATTTAGCAATGTTATGGAATAAGATAGATACTGTTGAGAGAGAAATGGAGCTAGAAAAAGGTTTCAAAAGATGGCCTTGCAAATAAGACTAAATACTTTGGAGAAATAGAACCATGAAAGATGTATTGTAGTGGGACACACAAGGGGCAGTTTTAGATGACTGGCTTTACAGCACGGTGTGACAAAAAGTTAATAAGCTAAGAAATGCTTATGGTGTTTGGTAATCAGGAAATAGCTTCTGATTGTGATGGTGTGAATTATAGCACCTGCATTGTCTCACCCTTCTCACGAGACTGAAAATGGAATAGAAGTTTTTAACTCTCAGCTTCCCCATCTCTGGGTCACACAAAGGTATTATCCAAACCAAGGACTCACCTCAGAGCCATCTCCTGGCAGGCCTGGCTCAGGGGGACAGGGGGAGGCACAGGAGGGGACAAATGCCATTGCTCCACCTGGAGAAGCCTGTCCAGAGCCTGTGGAGATGGAGATGGAGACGGAGATGGAGATGGAGATATATGGAGATGGAGATGGAGATGGAGATGGAGATGGAGATGGAGATGGAGATGGAGATGGAGATGGAGATGGAGACAGAGACGGAGACGGAGATGGAAGATGGAGATGGAGATGGAGATGGAAGATGGAGATGGAGATGGAGATGGAAATGGAGATGGAGATGGAGCCCAGGTGCTGCTGGGGAGGAGCAGGAGGAGCTGCAGCCCTGGACACCCACGCCCTGCAGGCAGTCCTGGCACTCCATCATCTCCACACTGCAGGCACTGATGCGGTTGCTGAGCCTCTTCAGGTGCTTCTTGATCTCACAAACTTTCCTGGAAAGAGGAGAAAATTCTGTCAAACCTCCCAGGCAACGCTTGACATCATTAA
>NW_005054472.1:499769-501362 GCF_000277835.1 Geospiza fortis | reverse complement strand
TTTTATTTTGTTTGTGCTTAATTTTATTTGTGTTTTAATTGCACACTGCTTTCTGCAGAGCTGTCTGGATTCAAAATCCTGAAGGGAAGCAAATGAGTCAGGGCTTGCTGTAATTGCAGCTGCAGCAGCCACCATAGGCCAGGTTATCCAAACAGCACTAAGAACTAATTAATCAGAGGAAGTTGATTGTAAATGAGGCAGCTCAGACCTGTCAGTTCACCCAGCACAGGCTGGGCCTCTTGTTCCTACCCAAAAAAGGCTCCTCACACCCAGCAGGCACAGCAGGAGTTGCATAAAAAAAAAAAATAAAAATGTTTGTTTTGGTTTTAAAAAAACAAAGGAAAGAATATTTCAGGTGAATGATCCACCTCAAGTCCCCAGAAAAACAATCACCACCCCACAAACCCTGGCAGGAAACAAAACAGGACAATTAAAACTGAAGTAAGGAGAAATTAAAAATATCCAGCTGTGACTCATGGTGCTTTCCCCACAAGGACAGGAAAACTGGTACGAAAATACCCCAGGAAAACGTGGGGAAGGATTTTTCCTCCCTGGGAGCAGAGGTAAAACCCTTTTTAGTGCTTTTAGTGCTTTAGTGTCCTGCACTGCGTGGATTCTGTGGGGCTCCACATCCAGGAATTGAGGAATCCCAACCCAAGAGAGAATTCCCACAGAAACTGAGGGAGATTTCATTGCCTGGGTGTGATGAGGGGACAGTTCCTGTGCCTGGAGTGAAATCTGCCTCGGGGTGAGGGCTGGCAGCAGGGACAGCCCTGGTGGGACAAGCTGGGGATGCGAATGGGAGAAGGATGGGAAAAGATGGGGAAAAACCAGGGGAAAAAAATGGGGAAAGAAAAAGAACTGGGGAAAGAAAAAAGAACTGGGGAAAGGGAAAAGAAAAAAAACTGGGATAGGGCAGGGAAAAAGAAAGGAGGGCACAGGGACAGGGCAGACCCTGCCCTCAGCCCCTGCAGAAATTCTGAGCATCCCAATCAAACTTCCAGCCTAAAAATCCCTCCACTTGTAAATCCAGCCCAGGGCTACTCCCCACCAGAAAGAGGATCAAAAAATGGGTTTAATTGTAAGGAATTCCAGAAACTCCTCCTCCCTCCAGCCCAGGGGGGGCTGCTCCTCTCCTTGCCATGAAAATCCAATTTTTGCAGGACCCTCTGTCCCCTGCTGCCACAGGCTGTGGGTTGCCCTCAATCGCCACGGGGTAATTTGCTCTTTGCGTTATTCCCCAAGCACTGCTCAGCAGAAAATCCTTCCCATGGAGTGGGAAAATGCTTCCCACTTCTCTCTGTCTCAATTTCTTTCTGTCCCAGTAAAAGAACCCAAAATAACCTCTCCCCCCAGCCAGAGCTGCTTCAACTGCAGCTGCAAGTTTGGGGGATTTGGGGGCTTTTTAAAATATAAACTTAAAACTGCAGGGCAGAACTTTGGGGTAGGAGCCAGCTGGGGTTCCCAGTGGGGTCACAGAGCTGCTGGAGGGTTTGTCACCCCTGTGCAGTCCCTCAGCAATTCCCAAAATTCCCATTATTATTATTATTATTATTATTATTATTATTATTATTATTATTATTATTATTATTA
>NW_005054472.1:496764-497824 GCF_000277835.1 Geospiza fortis | reverse complement strand
TTAGTGCTTTTAGTGCTTTAGTGTCCTGCACTGCGTGGATTCTGTGGGGCTCCACATCCAGGAATTGAGGAATCCCAACCCAAGAGAGAATTCCCACAGAAACTAAGGGAGATTTCATTGCCTGGGTGTGATGAGGGGACAGTTCCTGTGCCTGGAGTGAAATCTGCCTCGGGGTGAGGGCTGGCAGCAGGGACAGCCCTGGTGGGACAAGCTGGGGATGCGAATGGGAGAAGGATGGGAAAAGATGGGGAAAAACCAGGGGAAAAAAATGGGGAAAGAAAAAGAACTGGGGAAAGAAAAAAGAACTGGGGAAAGGGAAAAGAAAAAAAACTGGGATAGGGCAGGGAAAAAGAAAGGAGGGCACAGGGACAGGGCAGACCCTGCCCTCAGCCCCTGCAGAAATTCTGAGCATCCCAATCAAACTTCCAGCCTAAAAATCCCTCCACTTGTAAATCCAGCCCAGGGCTACTCCCCACCAGAAAGAGGATCAAAAAATGGGTTTAATTGTAAGGAATTCCAGAAACTCCTCCTCCCTCCAGCCCAGGGGGGGCTGCTCCTCTCCTTGCCATGAAAATCCAATTTTTGCAAGACCCTCTGTCCCCTGCTGCCACAGGCTGTGGGTTGCCCTCAATCGCCACGGGGTAATTTGCTCTTTGCGTTATTCCCCAAGCACTGCTCAGCAGAAAATCCTTCCCATGGAGTGGGAAAATCCTTCCCACTTCTCTCTGTCTCAATTTCTTTCTGTCCCAGTAAAAGAACCCAAAATAACCTCTCCCCCCAGCCAGAGCTGCTTCAACTGCAGCTGCAAGTTTGGGGGATTTGGGGGCTTTTTAAAATATAAACTTAAAACTGCAGGGCAGAACTTTGGGGTAGGAGCCAGCTGGGGTTCCCAGTGGGGTCACAGAGCTGCTGGAGGGTTTGTCACCCCTGTGCAGTCCCTCAGCAATTCCCAAAATTCCCATTATTATTATTATTATTATTATTATTATTATTATTATTATTATTATTATTATTATTAATGCAATATACACTTTTAATAATTCTTTTAAATATTAATTAC
>NW_005054472.1:493300-496229 GCF_000277835.1 Geospiza fortis | reverse complement strand
TAATAATAATAATAATAATAATAATAATAATAATAATAATAATAATAATAATAATAATAATAATAATAATAATAATAATAATAATAATAATAATAATAATAATAATAATAATAATAATAATAATAATAATAATAATAATAATAATAATTTTGCTCCTTTCCACTACAACGTGGCCCGTCCCAAATCCCTGGGGAGGGCTGGTACCTCATTCTGCTGCTGTGCTGGGCCAGGGCCTCCTGGTACTGCTGGACACAGTCATTCTGGAAAATGGACAGAACCCTCCTGGCCAGGTTCCCCAAATTCAGCCTAAACCCAGGAACAAGAGAGAAAACAGCATTATTTCCTTCAAGGTGTGAAAAGGAACATCCCAGGAGGCCAAAAGCTGCCTCCTGAACAGAGAAAGAAAGGAGCTACAGGGAAAACAAATCCTGGCTGTGATGGTGAGGGAGGTTTTGGGGGATTCAAAAATATAAAAAAGAGCATTTTAATTTTGGAGGTTTAGAGGGGATACAAAAAGCATTTGATCCAAAAACACAAAATACAAAGAGAATCTTGGTTTTGGAGGTTTTTGGGGGTTTTGGGGGATACAAAAAAAGCGTGTGATACAAAAATACAAATACAAAGAGCATATCCCAAAATCCTCATTTCCATCTCCACACTTGATAAAGCAGACAGCACTTGGAAGCCCTGGATGCTCAGAAATGAATTATAGAGCAGACAAACCCTGGCTGTGATGGAGAGGGAGGTTTTGGGGGGTACAAAATACAAAAAAGAGCATTTTGGGTTTTGGAGGTTTAGGGGGTTCGGGGGGGTACAAAAAGCATTTGATACAAAAATACAAAATACAAAGAGAATCTTGGTTTTGGAGGTTTTTGGGGGTTTTGGGGGCTGCAAAAAGCATTTGATACAAAAATACAAAATACAAAGAGAATCTTGGTTTTGGAGGTTTAGGGGGGATTCAAAAAGCGTGTGATACAAAAATACAAAATACAAAGAGCATTTCCCCAAATCCCCATTTCCATCTCCGCACTCCATCCATAGCAGAGAGCACTTGGTAGCCCTGGATGCTCAGAAATGAGCGACAGAGAAGACGAAATACCCCTGGAGGGGGATATTTTGGGGGATTCAGTCCCTGTCCCCCCACCAGGGCACTGCTGAGAAGCCTCTGCATTGGCGTTTAAGGCAAATGCTCAAGGTTAGACTGAGCATTGAGTGAGACAAAGGAGTCTGTGGGATTTCACCCTCCCTGCTGCAGGTTGGGGTGGGAATTGTATTTCTTGCCTGTGCTGAACTCCCCTGGTTTGGGTGGAAACTGAAAGGAGAATTCTCAAAGGTACCAAACCCATCAGGAACTTCACGAGCAGATGGGGAAGCAGGGACACTTCCCAAATCAGCATCTCAGCGCAAAAAAATTGCCTTTTTTTTCGGTCTGTTGCTCACACAGACCAAGTCCTGTGCGAGCCCAGCCTGGAATGGGTTTGTCCCCTCAACCAGCACCAGGGATGTGACCCCGAAACTGCTCCCTGTCCCCACCTCTGCTCCCACAGCTCCATCTGAAAGAGCTCAGGGCTTGAAACCTCGCCTGGCAGAGCTCCTGCAAGGAGGAACCGCACAGGAACCTCCTCCAGCACTCTCTGACAGCGTCAGGGACAATTTTTAACCCTTTGGGACCCACCCAGAGCCAGCAAGGGGCAGGTCCTGGGGAGGGGACAGGGTGGGACTCACTTGTCCAGCTTGTGGATTTGTTCCTCGTTGTAGCTCAGCCCTGGGGAGGAAAAACAAGGTCAGCACACATTTGCTGCTGACAGCCCAAGAAATGGGCAATTTCACAGGGCACAGGCTGAAAGGGATTTTCCTTGTGGATATTTTCAGTTCAGCTGAAGAAAGAATAGAGATAATTTCTCCCAGGCTGAGCCTGGGAATCTTAGAGGAGAGAATCCAAACAATGATTATTTCTCTTTCTATCACCATTGTTTATAGATATGGTTCTCCAGAGTGTGCTATTGATAATTCACCAATAGTGTGAGAGATTTTCACTTTGAGACCAATCAGGTCTTAAGTGCACCATGGTTTCTATAAGAACTGTAAATTTCTAATAATAAAGTGGCTTTTCACACCTTTTGCATCATAGAGACAACGATAATTATTACCCAGCTGGGGGCTGCTACCACATCTCCTGGCTCAGCCCCCAGGGCACTGTCAGGACACAGAAACAGAAAAGCTCTGCGAGGTTCCATGAAGTCAGTGCTGATCCCAAATAATCCATTTTCCCACGGGGACAGTGCAGGGACATTCCTGCCCGGTGCCCCCAGCCCCAGCACTCACTCAGACACGTCCTGGCCTTCTTGAACTGCTTGTGGATCATCTGCATCTTCTCCAGGCAGCATTCCATCTGCTGGATGCTGCAACGGGGCAGGGGAGGGGGTGAGGCTGGGCTGAAATCAGCATTTTGGGCTGAAATCAGCAATTTGGAGTGAACTTATCCCTTTGGGGTGGGATGTGGAGCTGCTGCCGGTCTGTGAGCAGGGACAGCACCCCTGTGTGTGGGGGTGGCACCCCTGGCGGGGGAACTGCTCCATTCTGTGGGGCTCTGTTGGGAAGGATGAAAGTTTGACAAGAAAGTCTCACAGATAAGATTTTTAAATGTAGAGTCTGATGAAGGAATAGAGATGGAAGCAAGTTTTGATCTAGAAGGAAAGAATTGCTGAGCCAGTCTTACTGGATAACCAAGAAAGCAAAGGGTTTGTTAGTTACAAGGGGTTTGTATGGCTTAGAGCAAAGGATAAACCCACCCCAAACAAGAAGATGTTTTTACCAAGCAGAAAGGTAGCACAGGCAAACAAGTCAGCGAAGCTGCAAGTAGAAAAAAGCTCTCAGAATTTTCCACTGCAAGAAAACTGAAAAACAACTTCTAGCTTAAACTGTAATG
>NW_005054472.1:486451-493145 GCF_000277835.1 Geospiza fortis | reverse complement strand
CACCCACCACCCTGGACTGCTGTGACATCTTGGATGGAATAAACTGCATTTTGGGGAGCTGCCTGGAGTCCCACATCTCTCATTCAGGCTCTTAAAGGGCTCCACATCCAGGAATTGGGGAATCCCAACCCCAGAGAGAATTCCCACAGAAACTGAGGGAGATTTCATTGCCTGGGTGTGATGAGGGGACTGCAGGACACAGTTCCTGTCCTCAGAGTGAAACCTGCCTCTGGGTGAGAGTTGGCAGCAGGGAAAGCCCTGGTGGGACAAGCTGGGAATGGGAATGGGAGAAGGATGGGGAAAAACTGGGATAGGGCAGGGAAAAGGCTAGGAGGGCACAGGGACAGGGCAGACCCTGCCCTCAGCTCCTGGAGAAATTCTGAGCATCCCAATCAAACTTCCAGCCTAAAAAATCCCCTCCACTTGTAAATCCAGCCCAGGGCTCCTGGTGGGGACAGCCAGGTGGCACCAGGGATTGCCCCACACACCTCTTGTCCTCGTGCACTTGCTGCCTGTCCTTCACCAGCTCGGCCAAAATCCCATCCAGGGCCCCCTGGAAGTCAAAGATGCTGTGGGAGCACTGGGAGAGCTCCTCATCCACCTGCAGGGGAGGGGCAGAGGTTGGGACCAGCTGCTCTGAGAGCTCTGGGCGCTCCTGGGGCTGGGCATGCTCCTCACCCTCTGCAGCCTTGTCCTCACCACATCCAGCCCAGCTGGGGCCCTGCTGCCTGCAGGAACGGCCTCGTACCTGGGGGAAGGCAGAAAATGAAGATTCCTGAAGGAGGAGTATTGTTGGCAAACACTTGGCACAGGAATCCGCCCCGTGATGGGGTCCTGGGGGGCTGCAAAGTGATTTCCTTGGGCAGCAACCCAGATTTCACTGTCGGGACTCAGTGCATCCCTCTGGGTGTCCAGAGTTGCCGAGGACCCCGCCGGGGGGCTCAGAGACCCTGGCACACAGCCCAGAACACCTAGGGGTTTGATTTTGACCCCTGGAGCAAGTTGCCAGCTTTGTATGAGGATGTGAAGGTCACACAGGTGTGAATAGTATAATAATAAAATTATCACAGGGTGAAAATGTAGATTTTAGGATTTTTGGTATGGGGGTTTTGGGGACAAGATGGAGGAACTTGGGCATGTCCAGCCTTTCTACTTCTTCTTCTTGTTCTCCATTTTCTGCTGTGCTGTTGGCACTTTGGGATTGGTTTAGAATAGAAATGCACTGTCTAACACAGGTGATAGGTGTTGGGAATTAAGTGTAAATATGTTATATGTAGTTTGTAGTATAAAAGGACAACAGAGTGCCTGTGGCTGCCCTGCTGAGCAGATCTCCGCTGGGCAGAAAGAAAATTTTATAGATGAGAATTAATAAACAACCTCAAGACTGAAAAGTGAAGAGCTCTGACTCACTCGTCGGGCGCACTGGCCAAAACAGAGACATCCTGCACATCTCGGGGCAGCAATTATCAGCAGCAACCCGAGAAGCCACGAGATGCAAACTGCTGATCTGGTAAAAACTCGCCCTGTTGAGTCCAATTTGTTCCAAAATTGTTGGTTTTACACCCACTGGCTTCAGGCCAGCTGGGAGGGTGTCTGTGTGCCAGGCTGAGCGTGGCACGGGGGCTAAGTCAGCAGAAATGTTCCTGCTGCAGAGCTGGAAGGGCTGGAAGAGCCAGAGCACCCAGCTGCAGCTCTGCTGCTCTTGGCACTCCAGCCCTGAGGGCTGCACTCAATGGGAACCACGTGTCCCTATTTTTTTTTTTTTTTTCCAGATTAAATGGAAATTAAGAGACTTTGCTAAATGGCAAAGAATGAAAGAACAGCAACCCAGAGGCAAAGAATTTTCTACTACAACAAAAAAGCAGCAGAAAAGTAAAATATCCGTGGGTTGCTTGAGATAAAATGGGTTCAGCTTGGCCCAGGGCAGCTGGGTGGGAAGGGGGGTGTGGGTTAGGGGGAAGGCTGAGGGCAGCCCAAGGTTTCTCCATAATTCAGTGGAGGCTCTTGGAAGGAAATGGGATCTCTCCCCATGGCTGGTGGGATGCTGGATCTCTGGGAATGCAGCCCAGCTCTGCAGGGTTGGTGACAGGGGCCAGACCCCCAAGGGGTCCTGGAGCTGGTGCCATCCTGCTCTTTATTTTATCCCAATTTTCTCAGTTTTCCTTTCCCTGGAGCTGGTGCCACCCTGCTCTTTATTTTATCCCAATTTTCTCAGTTTTCCTTTCCCTGGAGCTGGCAGCAGCGCTGGCTCCTTCCTGCTCGAGGGCTGTAACATTCAGAAAACCCCAGAGCAGGATCCAGTCAGGACTAACTCCACCTCCTGTGAAATCATTAAAAACTGAAGCACACAGGGAGAAACAGCCAGAGTGGCTCATTTCCGAGACGGCGAAAAAGCCTCCTGCCTCCACAATATCAGCTCATTCCTGGCATTTTCCTTATTCCTGATTCCTTATTTCCTTACTCCTGATTATCCAGGACCTTTGAGAGCCCCTGTTCCAGGTTGCAAGGCAGGGTGTGTTCTATTACCATCTGTATGGCAGCTGTCTTTTGTCAAGTGGGCAGTTTGCCTTATCTCTCTCTCTGAGTGATCACAATCACTCCTCCCTGGGTGGGGACACCTGCTGATAACAGCTATTGGATGTCCCTGCATGGCTGATAAGAACTACAGCATCCCATTGGGAGATGTGAGCCCAGAGGGAGGAGCCAAGCATTCCTACCCGGATAGAATCTGGAGATTCTGGAACACCAGCACGGCTTCTGCACTGGATTGCCCAGAGGAACAGCAGCTGCCTCTTGCCCTGGATCTCCAGAGGCAGAGACTGCACCTTTCTCCAGGATCCCTGCTCCAGCAGAACCACCCCTGACACTGCAGGAGGGCTGAGCCACAATTCCAATGGCACGGCTGCCAGCACCCTGACCCACAGGGTGTCAGCTTGGGTTCTGACTCTGCCAGTGTTGGTTTAGTTCACTGCATTGTTTATTTTATCCTTTTATTTTTTCTTCCCTGGTAAAGAACTGTTATTCCTGCTCCCATATTTTTTGCCTGAGAGCCCCTTAATCTAAAATGTATAGCAATTTGGAGGGATGGGGAGGGTTTACATTCTCCCTTTCAGGGGAGGCTTCTGCCTTCCTTAGCAGACTCCTGGCTTTCCAAACCAAGACAGCCCCGTATCTCCCCAGGCACAGCCCAGCTCACTTACAGCTCGTGTGTCTTCCCCAAGGTGAGCTGCAGGCAGGTGAGCACGGAGTGAGCTCCCCTCCTCTGCTCCAAAATCCTGCAGCACTCTGTCCTCAGGTTCCCACTGCCGAGAGAGAAAACAGCCCCTCCAAGATGTGCTCCCTGAAACCACAGCTCCATCCTGGGGTGCGGATGGAGCTCGTGGCTTCTCTCAGGCTGCTCTGAGACACTGGGGGTGCTGGATGAACCTAAAATTGGGTGTGGCTGCTGCTTTTAGGGTCCGTCACCCCCTGTCCTCCCCCAAAAGGGGTGGGTAGGGCAGTGAAATTCATCATGGAATGGTTTGGGTTGGAAGGGACCCTTAAAGCTGGAATTCCAAATCCTCCCCTGCCTTGGCGAGGAACACTTCCAATAGATGCACACAGTAAGAATAATAATAATTAAAAAAAGGAAGGAAGGAAGGAAGGAAGGAAGGAAGGAAGGAAGGAAGGAAGGAAGGAAGGAAGGAAGGAAGGAAGGAAGGAAGGAAGGAAGGGAAGAAAAGAAAGAAACATAATAATTCTGCTTTTTTCCTCATCCTCTCCTAAACTGAAAAAAGTGACTCAAAAGGAACAAAAGAGGACAGGAGCATCCTCCCAACAGCAGCCCCATGGGGACACAGTGCCCCTCCTGCCCTGCTCCCTCCAAGTCCCCCAGGACCCCACCCCACCATCCCCACTGGTCAGCACTGGCAGGAACAGGCTGGAACCCCTTAACCCAGCAACCCCAGAGGCCTGGCAGGCCGTGTGCCCCCTGTGCCCTGCCCAGCAGTGGCTCTGGCACTCACATCACCCAGTGCAGGCCCCTGGCCAGCAGCTCCCGGCCCCTCCGCAGCGCCTGCCCCACGCGCAGGGTCTGGTGAGCAGCACCCACGGCACTCTGCAAGGCAAAGGGCACTGCCAGGGCCTGTGCCAGGCACAGGGCACTGCCAGCACACTGCCCTGGCACACACACCCACCTTGGCTGCACTGCAGTCGGCCACCACGTCCACCCTGGGCACGAACTTTGGGAATTCCAGCGCCGCTGCAAAGACAGGCAGGGTCGGGGTGTTTGTCACCAGCTGGGGGCAGCGGGCAGCTGCCACCCACCAAATAAACCCTGGGGACACTCAGGATTTCAGCCTCAGTGTTGGAGGCTCAGTGCGGCCCTCCAAGACATTTTGGGAGCATGGATGAAGGCAGGAATTCCCAAAGCTCAGCATGGTGTGTGGCCGTGGAGCAGCAGCACATGGCAGGGGAAAACTGACCCTGAAATCCCTGATCCTGCTGCAGGGACCAGAAACAGGACTGGGAATTGGCATCAGGATTGGGAGTTGGCACTGGGAACCAGTACTCCTGCTGCTGGAACTGGGGTCACTGCTGGAGATGGGGACTGGCACAACCTGGCAGTGGGAAAAGCGACCAGTCTGGGGAACTGGGAACCCCAGTGGGAACTGGGATCCAGGTCAAACACTGCCCAGCCCCCAGGAGATGGGATCATGCAGGAAATGGGAAATCTCTTAGGGTAATAACTGGGTAATAACTGTAATAACTGGTAATAACTGTAATAACTTCCAGCAGCCACTCTCTCTCCTGCTGGGACACATCTCCCACCAGCCACACTCACGGTCTCGGTACCGGACCCCCACCACGTCCTCGGGCTGCTCTGAAGTGCTCAGCAAAGTCAGGGGGCTGCTCTCTGTGGTTTTGCAGAAATGATGAGCTTGTAGGTTGGGATCCAGCTCATACAGGTGTCCTTCAAAAAAATATTCTTGATGGTGAGGGACTATGTTTGTCTGTTTGAAGACGGCGTCTAAAAACTTGGTGGTACTGAATGGAGAAAGAAGGGAAAAGATGGGGACAAGCAATGAGGCGAGCACACAGATTTCCATCCCTTTAGCAGCCTGCTGCCCTCAAAATACCAAGATGTTGATATTTTCCCTTAGCAAAACATCAGACAAGGTCAGCAGAGCCCCCTGGATCTCTGTGTGTGCGCAGAGCTCTGCTAGTGCACTCCCAGCAAAGGCTGATTTGAGCCTGGTGTGTTTTAACCTGGCCTGGGAGCAGTGCAAAGGGCACGGTGGTGCCCCCAGGTTCCCCTGCTGAGGTGAGGGGAACTCACAGCTCCATTCCCAAATCCCAAATTTCTCTGCGACCCAGCCTTACGTGTTGTAGGAGTGGATGTAGATGCGGTGGGAGGACGCCTGCTGCAGGGAGAACACGTCCACAACCATCCTGTGCAAAATGTCGTTGGTTCCTGCAAAAAACTGGTCGAATCCCCAGCATTTCTCCTGATCCACCTCCAGGATATTCGCCAGGATGGGGATCAGCTGGTCCTTCAGCCCCCTGCAGCAGCAAGGGAAGTTTTGTATTTGGGTTGCCTCCAGATGAAGGCAGGAACAATGAATCTGACTCCATGCTCTCAGAAGGCTAATTTATTATTTTATGATACTATATTATATTAAAGAATACTAAACCAAACTATACTAAAGAATACAGAAAGGACACAGACAGAAGGCTAAAAAGCTAATAATGAAATAATGAAAAGATAATAATGAAATAATGAAAAGATAATAATGAAAACTTGTGACTCTTTCCAGTCCTGACACAGCTTGGCCCTGATTGGCCAAAAAGTCAAAACAATTCGCATGAAACCAATGAAACATGCACCTGTAGGTAAACAATGTCCAAACACATTCTAAAGGAGCAAAACACAGGAGAAGCAAATCAGATAATTATTGTTTTCTTTTTCTCTGAGGCTTCTCAGCTTCCCAGGAGAAAAATTCTGGGCAAAGGGATTTTTCCAGAAAATGTGAATGCCACAGGGCAGAAGAGAAGTTCGCATGGGCTGGTGTAACCCCGAGTCACAAACACTGCCTTGCACCCTTGGAAAGCAGAGATCTGCTCTGAAAGCTGTGACAGCTGAAGATGAAAAGTTTAAGAGCCTTGTTAACCCCTCCTGCGCTGACTGAGGACACACAGCCCCAGCAGGGGACACTCACGTGGAGAGGCGGCAGGTGATGGGCAGCTCGTAGCTCCACTCGATGCTCCCGTTCTCCTGCCTCTGGATCCCTGCAATGGCCCCAGGAGGCTTCTCCGTGGTGATTTTGTACCTGTGCGGAGGGAATTGTGTGCTGCTGACTCGAGCCAAGCGAGCTCTGTTTGGGCACTGCGTTCCCCAGGCGGAGGGAAAGGGCAGAGCGTGGATGTGCCGGGAAAAACACAGTTCACTGAGGGAAAAGGAAGTGCCCAGAGGGAAAATACTGCAAGGAACGGTCAGCACCTTCCAAGTGAGCCAGGAGGTCATGGGAATACATTTTACAGAATCCCAGAATTATCTGGTGGTGGTGTTTGAGGGTCCCCAGGACGAGGGAAGAGATGAGAATCTCGGCTCCGCGTTTCAGAAGGCTGATTTGTTATTTTAGGATATATATTATATTAAAAGAAAATTATATACTAAAAAGAAAATATAATATATAAAAATATATAATATATAAAA
>NW_005054472.1:482242-486330 GCF_000277835.1 Geospiza fortis | reverse complement strand
ACTAAAACTATACTAAAGAAAGAGAAAGGAGACATCAGAAGGCTGGAAAAGAATGCATAATAAAGTCTTGTGACCGACTAGAGAGTCCGACACAGCTGGACTGTGATTGGCCATTAATTAAAAACAATCCACATGAGACCAATCAAAGATGCACCTTTGGTTGGTAAACCATCTCCAGACCACATTCCACAGCCATCAGATAATTATTGTTTACATTTCTTTTCTCAGGCTTCTCAGGAGAAAAAATCCTAGTGAAAGGATTTTTCAGAAAATACGTCTGTGACGGGAAGGAACCTTAAAGATCACCTGGTTCCAACGCCCTGCCATGGGCAGGGAGGCCAGTGTCCCACCCAAGCGTCCCATTTGGAGGGAAAACGTGGCAAATGGGACATGGATTCTTCCCCACACTCCCCACAGGCCCCTTGGGTTTGGGGCTAAAGCAGCGTGAGCCACCCCCTGCTCCCCACCACAGCTGGGCACGGTACCCACATGATCTCCTTGTTCCTGCGGGGTCCCCCGAAGGGCACGAAGGGCAGGCTGCCGGTGGCAGCGTGGTAGAAGGTGACACCAATGCTCCAGAGGTCCACGGTGACACCGAAGGCCTTCTGCTGCGGCTTGCGCAGCACGGCCCGCTCGTACACGTCAGGGTGCTGGGGGGGCACAGAGACATGGTCCTGAATGAAAAACAGCACCTGGAACACAGAGCTGGGTCCTGGCTGAAAAATATCAGCTGGAAAACAGATCTGGGTCCTCCCAAAAACTTCTAACAGAGCTCTGGGTCCTCCCCAGAAAACTTCTAACAGAGGTCTAGATCCTCCCCAAAAATCAGCACCTGGAACACACATCTGGGTCCCGGCTGAAAAATATCAACTGGAAAACATCTGGGTCCTCCCAAAAACCTCTAACAGAGCTCTGGGTCCTGGCTGAAAAATATCGACTGGAACACAGGTCTGGTTCTTCTCAAAAACTTCTAACAGAGCTCTGGGTCCTGACGTAAAAACATCAAGTGGAAAACAGCTCTGTATCCTCCCAAAAACTTCTAACACAGCTCTGGGTCCTGGCTGAAAAACAGCACCTCTAACAGAGCTCTGGGTCCTCCCAAATAAAAGATCACCTGGAACACAGTTCTGTGTCCTCCCCCAAAACCATCATCTCTGACAGAGCTCTGGGTTCTCCCAGAAACCATCACCTGGAACAGAGCTCTGGGTCCTCCCAAAAAACCTCTTAAGAGAGCTCTGGGTCCTCTCAAAAACCATCACCTGGAACAGAGCTCTGGGTCCTCCCAAAAAACCTCTAAGAGAGCTCTGGGTCCTCTCAAAAACCATCATCTGGAACAGAGCTCTGGGTTCTCCCAAAAAACCTCTAAGAGAGCTCTGGGTCCTCCCAAAAATCATCACCTGGAACAGAGCTCTGGGTTCTCCCCAAAAAAATCACCTCTAACAGAGGTCTGGGTCTTCCCAAAAACCATCACCTGGAACAGAGCTCTGGGTTCTCCCCAAAAAAATCACTTCTAACAGAGCTCTGGATCTTCCCAAAAACCATCACCTGGAACACAGCTGAGTCTTCCCAAAAATCATCACTTCTAACAGAGCTCTGGGTCCTCTCAAAAACCATCACCTGCAACCCTGCCACAAAGCACCGAGCCCCTCGCCTTCCAAAAACACAGATCAGGCTCTCCAGGTGATTCAGCTGCAGGACTGAGGGACAGGGCCCAGCCTCCCCCAGGACGCCCAGGGCCACCACCAGCCTGGCACGTGCCCTCCTCACCAGGTACTCCTCTGTGCCATAGACGGACACAAACTTCTCATCATCCTCCAGCTCTCGGGCGGCTCCGAAATCCGTCAGTTTGTAGATGCTCTGCCCGTCCTCCCCCACCAGCCTCATGATGTTGCCGGGTTTGATGTCCCTGTGCACGACGCCGTTCTCACGGAGGTGGTTCATCCCTGCCACTGGCGCAAGGGAGAGGCAGAAATTCAGGTGTAGGAGCCAGTTTGAGTTTAGGAATGAGAAAAGAGCTGGAGAGGGAGTAAATGCCACGGTGGTTGTTGGAACTCAGTACAGCCCTCTGGGTGTCCAGAGTTGCCGAGGACCCTGCCGGGGGGCTCAGAGACCCTGGCACAGCAACACCTCACAAAATACCTAATACCTCACAAAATTTTCTACCAATTACCATGCCTTCTGGTACTTTGTTGAGACAGGACTTATCTGCTCCTGTATCAACCAAAAATTCAAATTCTTCATTTAGGGGTCCCAGTTCAAAGTTCACCAAGGGCTCCTCTAGATGTTGCATCAGGTCCCTTAAAGTGTAAAGCTCTTGACACCCCTAATTGTCACCTCTAAGGACCCTCCCTAAGGCTTCTTGTTCCCTGGCTATTGCCTCATCGAGACTGAGCTTTTTACAAGCCCTCCTAACATGTCCAGTTTCTCCACAATAATCCCAGAGCACCTGCGGATTTGATTATGACCCGTGGAGCAAATTGCCAGCTTTGTATGAGGACCTGAAAGTCACAGAAGTTTAAACAGTATAATAATAAAATTATCACAGGGTGAAAAGGTAGATTTTAGGATTTCTAGAATGGGGGTTTTGGGGACAAGATGGAGGGATCTGGGTGTGTCCAGCCTTTCTCCTTCTTCTTCTTCTTGGTCTCCATTTTCTGCAGTGATGTTGGCACTTTGGGATTGGTTTAGAGTAGAAGCTCACTGTCTAACACAGGTGATAGGTATTGGGAATTAAGTGTAAATATGTTATATGTAGTTTGTAGTATAAAAGGACAACAGAGTGCCTGTGGCTGGGCCGCGGGGCGAAGTACGTAGTTTGTAGTATAAAAGGGCAACAGAGTGCCTGTGGCTGCCCAAAAAGAAAAATTTTATAGATAAGAATTAATAAACAACTTCAAAACCGAAAACTGAAGAGCTCTGACTCGTTCTTCGGACGTGCGGGCCGAAGCAGACACATCCTGCACATCTCGGGGCAGCAATTATCAACTAAACTCCGAGAGGTGGCTGCACTTAGACGGGGATCAGTGTGACTGGGGGATGGAGAGGACGAGGACATGGCAGGGCACAGCTCCTTGTCACAGCAGCTTCCCAGAGCAAGGAGAATCCCTCAACACTGAGCTCAACCCCACCCTGTTCAGGGCTGCAATTCCTGACCCCTCACTCCACTGCCCAGGGCTGGTGCCTGCAGGGACCCTCAGCATCGTGGGGTCCCCAGCTGGAGGGTCTCAGTCCCGGCTGGTGGTCCCTGACCCCCACACTCACCCACACACTGCAGCACGATGAGGAACTCGGACTCAGCCAGGCCAAAGGCATTGGCTGGGGCTTCCAGCACGTTCAGCAGCAATATTCCATCACCAGCACCTTCTGCTTGCTGCTGCCCTGCGGGGGGAGATGGGCAGGGCTCAGCCAGCCCCGTGTCCCCCCCCCAGGTCCCCTCCCTTGGCTGGTGAGCCCCAGCGTTTCCCAGAGGGGCTCCTGCTCACCGTCTCCTCCACGGCGAATAATTTGACAATGTTTTTGTGGTTCAGCTTCCGCAGCATCTCGAACTCTCTCATCTGCACCTCCTGGGGCCGCAGGTAGCTGGCACTGTTGAACACCTTCACGGCGACCAGCTCCCCCGATTTCTGGGGAAAAAAAGAGCAAAAAGAGGGAACGAAAACACCAGGTGATGCCATTCACGTGCAAAGCAGCTCCAGGAGCTCTGTTCCGGCTTCCACCGGGGGGATGTAAATGATGAAATGATGAAATGATGCCTCTGCGCCGCTCGGCTGCACAAACAAACCGCTGTTATTCACCTCCCTGCCCTTCCTGTCCCGGCACCCACGTGCTGAGTGTCGCTCTGTTTATCCGGCCCCACAAAAAGTTCCCATCTGCAGCCCGGGCTGGCTGGCGGCTCCCCGAGGGATGGGGATGTTCCCAGCCCGCTCCCGCAGTTTGCTCAATAAACTTCAAAGGCTGCTGAGGAGGAGGAGAGCCCGCTCCAAGCCCGGCAAGTGTTTGCATGAAGTATGCAAATGGCCAAGGATGGGGTTTTCAAAACCTCTGGGCATTCCCCGGGAAGCAGCGGCTCCTTCCCCCCCGCGCCGCTC
>NW_005054472.1:480255-481601 GCF_000277835.1 Geospiza fortis | reverse complement strand
CCCGGGGAGCCCCAGAAGCCCCAGAAGCCGGGTCGGGGCTGGCAGCAGAGCCCGGCAGATGCCGGAGCTCGGAGCGGAGCAGCGCGGGGCGAGAGGCGCCTCCCCGGCCGGGAACTGAAACCCGCGGATTGCAAAACCCGCCCGGCGAGCACGGCCACGCTGCAGGAGGAAACGCCTCAGCTTCCTGCTCGAGAGAAAACTTCCCAGCCGAGCTGCCATGCCCGGGCACCTGGGCAGCAATGCCCGGGCTGCCATCCCTGGGTACACCGAGCAATCATCCTCCGGCACCCGGGCAGCCATCCTCGGGTACACCGAGCTGCCATCCCCCAGGGCACCTCGGCTGCCATCCCTGGGTACACTGGGCAGCATCCCCCGGAGCACCCGGGCAGCCATCCCCGGGTACACCGGGCAGTAATCCCCTGGAGAACCCAGGCTGCCATCCCCGGGCTGCTCCGGGACAGCTCCGGTGGCAGCCCAAGGTGTTGAGCTCCGGTTGCCATCAGCACTATCGGGAGGGGATTTGGGAAGCAGAGCTGGATCAGGATCCGTGCCCAGGGTCCGTGTGCAGCCCTTGTTATCTGTGCCAGCACGGGGTCAGTGCTCGAGCACTGGCACAGACACAGCATTGCCCGGCAAGGCTGGCACTGTTGGGGCTGCTTGGGGATGTGGCACAGGGTGGGATGCAGGATGTGGGATGCAGGGTGGGATGTAGGACAGGATGGGATGTGGGATGCAGGTGACATACAGGGTGCAGAGCAGGATGTGGGATGCAGGGTGGGAGTGCAGGGTGAAGTGTAGGACAGGGTGGGATGCAGGATACAGGTGACATGCAGGGTGAAGAGCAGGGATGTGGGATGCAGGACAGGGTGGGATGTGGGATGTGGGATGCAGGACACAGAGGAGGGTTCAGGGTGAACTGTAGGACAGGGTGGGATGTGGGATGCAGGATGTGGGATGCAGGGTGGGATGGGATGCAGGATGCAGCATGGAATATGTAATGTGGGCCAGGGTGGGATGCAGGATGTGGGGTTCAGGGTGGGATGCAGGATGTGGGGTTCAGGGTGAGATGCAGGGCAGGATGTGGGATTCAGGGCACTCTGCTGCCTGCACTGGGCAGAGTGGGGCTGCTCCTGTCCCTGCTCACTCTGTTTTCACTGTGACCAGCTCAGCATCGGGGTCCCACTGTCAGGAATTATCCCAGGCTGGTGTGGATGTCTCTAAAGGCTCCATCCTCACCAATAAAGCCTCCAAAGGTCTGAGAGTTCATCAGCGTGTGGGGCATCCAAACATTGGCATCGCTTCACCAGCCTGCACACAAACCCCATCCCTAATTAATTCCTTAATTC
>NW_005054472.1:471831-480245 GCF_000277835.1 Geospiza fortis | reverse complement strand
TCCCCATCCAGGGCTGAGTGCCTGGAGCAGCGTCCAGCGGGGGCAGAGGGCACAGCCTGGCCCTTTCCCTGGGGCGATGCAGGGGCTGGGAAGGGGTGGCAGAGTCTCGGTTTAACCACACGAAACCCGAAATCACTTTGAGTGAGGTCACTGTGCTGCAGCTCAGCTGACAGGAAGAGAAAGGGCCGGGGTGACTTCTTGAAATTGTGTCTGGTTTTATTTTCTATGCACGTGAAACAAGATCACTGGTCTGTCCCAAGCCCGTGGCTGGGAGTGCAGGGAACTCACCCCCAACACCTGCCTGGCTTCTTCCAGCCCCCTTATCCTTTCTTCTGCCGTCCTTTTATAATTCCCAGCTCATTTCCTCTCCCTGGTTGCCCCATCAGCAGGATTTTCCTCCCCAGTCCCATCTGAACCCCAGGACTGGATGATAAAGTGATAAATGATGACACGGGATAAACCCTGGTGTGGTGGGAGAGGTCCTCTGGCACAGAGAAAAAAACCCGGCCTTGAAAGCGATTTGTGACAAGAATTAATTGTTCCAGCTGGTGGCAGCAAAGCCCGAAGAATGAAGGACAAGCAGCGAGCTCTGTGTGCAGCAGGGACCTCGTCCTTGGGGTCAGAAAATCCGAGAATCCCACGAGCCCGGTGCGGTCCCCTCGGTGTCACTGTGACAAACCTGGGACACGTCAGTGAGAGCTGAACCCTCCCAGCACTCCCCGAGGTGTTTCTTTGTTAAAAACCACCAAAAAACCGTTTCTTTGTTAAAAACCTTGGGGTTTGTGAGGGAGGGTTGGCCCCACCTGAGGTTCGATGAGGGTTTAAGAAATAATCACAGCATCTTCTGCTGGACAGTGACCGGGGGAAAATCAAAATTCCCTTGTTATCTGTGCCACCCCATCCTGACTCCTCTGACTTTCTGACTCCTATTTCATGTTTTAAAAACAAAAAGCCACCAGCAGCGTGCCCAGCTGGCTCTGGGGTGGTGCCACAGAGGCTGCTGTGATTTTGGGATAAAAACATCCTGGATTTCCAGCTGATCCCTACAAGAGGAGATGTGGGACAGGGAGAACAGGGATGCTCACCCCAGGGACGGGGTGGGGGGACAAAATGTCTCAATTAAACATCAAACCTCACTGAAAGTAATTCCTTCAAATCTTAACAAAAGGAAGCCAGAATGAACAGCCCTGCCCCGTTCTGAAAAAGGCCTGTGGAAAAACGGAGATGGGAGAAAGCTGGTAATGATAAAATAATGATCCAATCCATAATCCCAATCTTAAATCCTCTTTCCTGAGCCAGTTGGGGGTCCATCCTCCCCAGGAGAACGATGAAGATTAAGCATTTTTAAATCAGGTCAGTGCCAGGGAAGTGTTTGCCCCAGGGCATCCTGCTGTAGCGGCTGCGTGCGAGCCCAGGCTGGGGGAGCTCGGGGCTGGGATCAGGAATCTGAGGGGTCACAGAAAGAATTGGCTTGGGAGAGAACTTTAAAGTCTTACCATTCCACAGCAGGGATTTTCCTGCTTTTCCACTATCCCAGGGGGCTCCAGCCTGGCCTGGGACACTCCAGGGATGCAGGGGCAGCCACAGCTGCTCTGGGCACCTGTGCCAGGGCCTGCCCACCCTCCTAGTGAACAATTATTTTGCAATATCCCATCTAGACCTGCTCTCCTTCAGCTTCAGGCCATTCCCCTGTCCTATCACCAC
The DNA here is from genome assembly GCF_000277835.1 of Geospiza fortis. Classification (NCBI taxonomy): domain Eukaryota; kingdom Metazoa; phylum Chordata; class Aves; order Passeriformes; family Thraupidae; genus Geospiza; species Geospiza fortis. The sequence goes on along the minus strand of NW_005054472.1, from coordinate 478,541 downwards.
ATCCTCAGTGTCCCCTGTGCCACCTCTGTGCCACCACGCTGCCCCTGCCCCGCTGCCATCGAGCGTCCCCAGGGACATGCCAGGGATGCAGGGGCAGCCACAGCTGCTCTGGGCACCTGTGCCAGGGCCTGCCCACCCTCCTAGTGAAAAATTCTTTCCCAATATCCCACCTAAACCTCTCTCCTTCAGCTTCAGGCCATTCCCCTGTCCTGTCACCACATCCTCAGTGTCCCCTGTGCCACCTCTGTGCCACCACGCTGCCCCTGCCCCGCTGCCATCGAGCGTCCCCATGCCCAGGATGGCACCAGGAGCTCCTGGCTGCTGCAGATCCTCCCTCACCCCCTCACCAGCACCTCCAGCACCATCCCTGAGCATTCCAGGAGCCCCCCAGGCCCTGCTCTCCCTCTGTCCCACTCAACCCCAGGACAACACACACCGGCACCCTCAGGTCAGTGTTTCCACCATACCCAAAACATTTATTTCTCCAAAACTATTGCTAATGACAATGGATACATTTTGTTGCCCCAGGATGGATTTAACACTTCCAACACATCGACTCCTAATACTGTACAAGACTGTACCAAAAGGGAGGGGGGGAAAAAAAACCAAAACAAAAAAAAAGGCTGTACCTCCATATTGTACAGAGTTCTATGTACAAAGTACAATTTTACACAGTTTAATATATACACCATATATATATTGGTGTAGAAGACATGAAACAGTGGAAACTTGTTTTAGCAAGAACATTCCATCCCACCATGAAAACAACTGCTGCTGACAACCCCAGGTTCGGACAGAAAAAACACAATTCCTACACTTTGCAACCCGATTTTCCTGCTTTTACAGCAGGGCCGCTGGAAATCAGAGATGGATTTCAGCAGTTGCCCTGCTTGAGCTACATCGAGCTGGGCTTTCAGAGGAGCTGCTGCTGCTCACAAGTATTGCTCCAGCAGTTTGGCACACTCAGAGTCCAACCCAGGCTTGGGTTGTTCTTCACACCTCAGGGCTGTGCCTGGAGGAGAGGCTGGTGAAGTCCATGTCAGGAGTAAGGTTACTACAGCGCCTCGAAAAGGACAGGCCCACCTACGATTCCCACTGCAAACTGCTGAATATTTACCCTGTGTGAAGCTTGGCAGATCAAGTATTAGCACGGCAGGGAGCTGCCTTCCCTCTGCACCTTCCCCTCTTTTTGGCCCATCGTTGAGAAACACTTTCATCCCAAACTACGTTAGAGGAAGCACAAAATTTAACAGGAAAAAAAAAAAAATAAACCAAAAACCAAACCAACAAAACCCTTTGCGTTTTCCAGGCTTTGAGCTGCGGTTTTGGCACCTCTAGAGCCACCCAAATAGATGGTTTGCTGCTAGAACAGCCTGGAAAAGAATTCATCTGCCTTGTGGTGGGCGGTCGGCGGAACCGCTTGTGCGCGACGCAGCCGGGGCCGTCCCGGCCCCGCAGGCACAGGGTCAAGTATTTCTGTTTTTATTTCTTATTTTCAAGTACCAGGTTGTCACACAGACACAGAGACGCGCAGGGAGCCGATGTGGAAGGAGCTCAAACCCCAGAGTTCAGTCCATGAAGCGCTTGGTGACTGCCCAGAGCTGGTGCTGGGGGAAGGACGTTCCCTCCTTTCCGCCTCTTGTGCCACCAGGACTACAGGAACAGCTCTGTGTCCCCAGCTGCATTGGTGGGGCATTAGCCAAGGCCAGACAGACCCACAAAAGGGCTGGGTTTTATTGTGAAAGCTAAAAATCTCAAAATAAATAAATCCCCAGCTTGTTAAACTCAATTTCCTGTTCTGTTCAGGCCCATAAGCAATGGAAATGCCCCAGTGCTCCCGTTTTCCTGTGGGTTTTGAAGCAGTTTTCGAAGCAGTTCCCTCCCCAGGGCAGTTCAGTGTGTTTGCACTTTGGGGCACATCCCTCTGCACCCAGGGCTTGGTCCTGCCAAGCACAGGTGCCCCTCACCTGGGGGCACAGGGGGCACCTCCTTCCTCTCCCTGCTGTGCTCATGGGCGTGCTGGGCTGAGCTCAGCCTCTCACGGAATCCATCCAGCTGTCTCAACGGGGATTTTTGGGGCATTTTTCCATCATTCCTGGCTGCTCACTGAGAGCATCACCTCCTGCAAGTGTCCCCTCCACACAGATCCCACACGCCCAGGAGGGATCTGAAGCGCTGACGATGATTTTTGCAGGAGAACGTCTCCCAAAAGCTCCATAAATCCCCAAACCTACGCCATGCTCCACCGGGTCTGAGGTTTTTGACACAGAGAAGAAGAGAAATAAGGCAGCAAACTCCACCTGCAGCGAACTTCTCCTGTCCCAGTATTGCTGGAGCTCTTCTGAGTGCGCCGGGCCGGCCCCGTGCCGAGTGCAAGGTGGGGAGCTACAACAGATGGGATTTCTTGCCAAGCTGAAGTGTTTTGATTCAGTAAATAAATTTATGAGAACTCGGTTATCTTAACCTACTTTTGTGCAAGAACAATCTTGCCTTAAAAAAGAAGAAGAAGGAAAAAAAAAACTAAAAAGAAAAAAAAAAATCAACAAAAACTCCCAAAACCCAACACATGAGGTATTCAGCACAGGAAACCCAAAGACTCCTTTTGAACAGGTATCAAAATACAGACATATACAACAACTTTTTTTTTTTTGTTTTGTTTTGTTCTGCTGTCACAGTGCACTCTAATTATTTACTCATTTTTGTTGCAATAAAATACCCAGCACAGATAAAATGAGAGGGTTTTGATCGTGTCCCACTGCTCGGACATGAAGGACAAATTTACATTTCATAAACTTTGGACGACCTCAGAGAGGCAGAAATTAAGCAATGGTTAAAGCACACTGCTCCATTCCCAACTAGGGAAATAACCCAGAAAAGGTCTGAGCTTCAGAAACCATTCAGATTGATCACCTAAAACCGTGTTAAATTTTAAAAGTTTTTAGTTTTTTTAAGTTTTTTTGTTTGTTTGTTTGTTTGTTTGTTTTTTGCTTTGGATTATTTCAATCCAACACCTGATGAACAAGGTTCATACAAAGCACTATCCAACAGACAGACGTCATTCCAGTTATCAAACACTTCTTTTGTCTTCATATTCCACACAAACGTTACAGGAAAAGTCATGAAAAAGAGGAATTTCCTTGGAAGAGCTGAAATTTCTCCGGGATATGAAGATGTGGAGTGACATTGGTACCTCCCCAAGCAAACCACTGAGTCAGACCTGTCCTCAGGGAGGGAACATTTCCAGTTCCTCCTTCCCACCTTTCTGGCAGCCACTGCTCATAGAACACTCGTGGCAAACATCCTCACAGCCTTGTGTGTTCAGTGAGGAGGACAAGCTGAAAATCTCCTTGTTTTCCCACGATTTCCATGATTTCTGCTCACAAAACACTCGTGGCAAACGTCCTCTCAGCCTTGTGTGTTCGGAGTGGGGAGGACAAGCTGAAAATCTCCTTCATGATTTTGTGTGCGGTTTTCTTGTTTCATCCCCTCCCCATGCGCGATTTTTCCGCCCGAGGAAGAAGGAGCTTCAGCCTGTCCTATTGCTTGTGTCAATCACAGTGCACACCAGAATTCCAGTTGAGTTGCTCCATATCCAGGTGATCCTGCCAAGCACCTTGCCCTTGGCAGCAGGATTGTCCCAGAGCTGTGGATGCTAGAGGAGCACAGTAATAATTCAGATACAGACAGTTGCTGTTACAGTAACCTGAAGTCTTTTTTTTTTTTTTTTTTAAATTTATTTTTTTTTTCCATCTAATTCCACACTTCAGACCTTGAAGCTGGAAAAGAGCAGCTCCTCCAATGTGCTGTGCGTGGCTGAACACTTATTCTTAGGAATATTGAATGCTAGGCATAAAAAATATAAAAAAGAAAATAAGGCATTAAAATGAGGCAAAGTCAATTTACAGAGATCCTGCTCTTGACACAGATAAACTTTGGTCATTTGAGACCAAAATTAAAAAAAAAAAAAAAAAATCAAAAAACCCAAAAATTGTTGCTAAAAAGGAAATGCCAGAAAGTTCTGCCTGAGCAAAAAATTACAAGTTTAATTATTCTATTTATTTATTTATTTATTTTTCCCCAAAAAAGAACAAGTGATTCCTTGGTGGTAGAAGTCCATCAGAACCTGAGAGCAAAGGTGGCACTGGTGGCATCTCCTGGAGGGGCAGGGCCAGTCACACTCGTACCGTGGGGCTCCCCCAGGACAGCTCAGGAGAAATGGGAAATGAGGAGAGTTCTCACCAAAACCTTCCCAGCTCCTGCACGGCCTCAGTTCAGGGCCCAGAGGAAGCTGGCTTTTTGGAAAGTCATTAATTATTGATTGATTGCTTCTGTAGAAAGGGGGGTTGTGCGTGTGGGGATGGACAGGGATGCAGGAAGACCCTGCTCCATTTTTCCAAGTATCATCCTGGATGCATCAGAAAAGGACATTTCAGCAACTCTTCTTTGCTTCTTCTTGTTTAAGTGCCAATTAAACAGATTTGCAGTCACCAGGATCTCACAAACTGCGAGGAAACTCAGCTTAAATGGGTGAGAAAAATGACTTTTCTCCTCTTGTCCTGAATCCATTGTTTGATGGAAGCCTGAAGATGTGCAGCCTGTTTGAAATCCCAGAAAAGCTGAGGAACCAGGCGAGCTCAGGGTCAGCCAATCTCCACTGCTAAGTGGCGCAAGCCTTTTAATTATTAAATTAAATAACTGTGGGCACTGTGGAGAATTCCCAGGGGAGTACAAAAAGAGTCCGTGGATGCTGCTGGCTGTGGATAAATACAAACCACAGCAAAGGATTCATTCACAGGTCAGCCCTGCACGGAGCAGGGGGCACGGGGGCAGCCACTGCTGTCACATCCCTGTCCCCAGCAGCGTTCCCTGCACTGCTCTATGAGAGCAGAGAGGGACAAGGCAGGGAGCTGAGAACTCCTGAGCGAAGTTTTTACAGTGCTTGGCGCTGGGATGGGGGTCAGGATCTGTCCTGAGGAGCAGGCAAACCAGCAGAGTGTGTCTTGGGCGTGGGCTCCCAGCAGAGGATGCTTGTTTTCAAAATGATCTCTTTTTTTTTGTTTTGTTTTGTTTTACATTCAGTCTCCCGAGAGCAAACACCACATCAGAGCCCACGGGCTGAAAATGCCACTGGAAACAATAAAGCTGCTTTTAAATATGGGAGAGCCAAGGGGGAAACCAGTGAGGATTGCCCATAAGCAATGACTGGGCTCTTTCTCGTGCTCCCAGAGCTCAGGAAAACATGTTTGTTTATATTTGCACAGACACGTCTTACGTAGAACTCCACAAAATCTACGAGTGTTCCAGAGTAAACTGATTTTTCCATGACAAATAAAGCATGAGGCTGGAATGGCCAAAGGTTTTGGCCCTGAGGGGGAGGAATGGGGAGCAAACAAACAAAACCAGAGGATGTGATGGAAGTCGAGACAGACCCTTAACCACCGTGGCACCAGCGGGCGACGGAATAATAATAATAATAATAATAATTATAATAATAATAATGCACAAGAAACAGGCATGTCCAAGCTCCACGTAACCAGTGGCACCAAAACATGCAATAGACTAAAATCTATCTTGTTTCCCTGTGGTAAATGAAACACAGAATACAGAAGTCACTACACCAGTATCCCAAAACAGGACACCACCAAATGTTCCTTCCAGTGGCCGAACACTTGAACAAGGCATGGAAACCAAAATCCAACTCGTCCCTTGGTGTTTTCCTGCTCAGCTTCACAGTGGATTGTGGATTTCCCAAGCATGGCAGGAGCTGTCCTGGGCACGTGGGACGAGGCTGTGGCTGCCCAGGAGCTCCCAGCATCTCCCTTTCAATCCAAGCATTCATTAAATAACAATTTTAACGTCTTTGCCGTGTGGAACAGCAGGATTGTACCCGGAGAGCAGCAGGGCGTGCATCAGACAGTACAGGACTTGTCGGGGGGCTGCTGGGCTGCAGAGGAGGCCACGCCGGGGGTGCTGGCGCTGGTTTTGGGGAACACGGCCGGCTTGGGCCGCGTGGCCGGCGGCTTCACCTGCGAGGCCACCTTGACAGACTTGACGGGCCTGAAGGTGCAGGGGATGTCCCCAGCAGTGCTGGCACTGCGCTGGAAGGGGGGCTCGCTGTCCTTGAGGAGCTGGGTGTGCAGGGGGCTGGAGGGCTCCGAGGTTGGGGCCACCACCGGCGAGGTTTTCAGCGGCTCCAGGGTGTCCAGGACGACGTCGGGCGCGTGCTTGACGCTGCTCTGCCTCTCCAGCTCCCGCAGCTCGTTCAGGGCCGAGTTCATGGTGGCTTCGATGTCCTGCAAGCACAGCAGAGGAGCCCAGTGAAGGCAAGGCCCAGACACACACAAATCACCAGGCAAAAGGCAGGTTTTGAGCACGTTTTTGTTTTCTAAACACCAACCTCGGTGTCAAGGACCAAACGGTGCAGCGCCGCATCCTGCAGCCAATAATCACTAAAATTTCCAGCAATGGGGAGCAAAATAATTGCTAGCACTGCCTTGATGCTAATCTGGCCCTTCACTGCTCCTGATGCTGCCCAGACTTCAAAGTAAAGCCCCAAATGGCAGCAAGGAACAGAAACCAAAGCATTGGTGCCCATTCTTGCAGTTTATCTGGCACGTGAGGCTCAGGAGAGTAAATTCCTGAAGGGAGCACTCATGGCTTGGATACTGGGCCACACACCAAATGCTGAAATCCTCGTGGGCTCGCGCTCC
>NW_005054472.1:466925-471819 GCF_000277835.1 Geospiza fortis | reverse complement strand
CTGCTGAGCTGTTCCCAGAAATGCATTTCACAGGACTCAGAATTTTAGAAAACACAGGAGATGTCAGAAACACGTGTAGCAACCAAAACTGGCCCTTCTCCTTCCTCTTAAAAACCATTACAGTTATTAACAAATAAATATAAATAACTTTTGAGCTAAAACCAAGGGGTTCTGTCTCAGGACCTACACGTTGTCTGCTGGAGAGTCCAGTGGTGCACAGAACTCCCTGGGGAGCAGGAGAGCTCAGCCTGGCTGTGACTCACACTTTTGGCTGCAGCTTTGCAGCTTCCTCAGAGCTTTTTCAGGGGGTGGGGAAGGTAAATCAGTCAAGGAATGGTGGAAGAAAGCAGAGGCAGAAATCTGACGCCTCCCACTCTATCTTGAGGCCAGGCAGATTTTCGTTATGAAGTTGGGGAAATATGTAAGATGGTTATTGGGTGGTGCTTGAGCAGATACTACAGAGAAAAACACTGATTTAACACAGCTTGGGCTTTCCTCCCTTCTCTTTCATATTTATTTTCCCCTCCTCTTTCCTTTCTGTCCCCAGACTCTTCTCCAGTGAAACAATGGAGTGAAGGTTCTGGCAGGGAGAGGAGACAGAACAACTTCAGTCAGAGCCTAATTGAAAAAACAAAGAATCTGATTTATATCAACCAAAGCCTCAGAAGGACAGGGAAGCACAAAGACAGCGGGAGCTGTACACCACATTTCCACTTCAACAAATGGGCTTAAGGTACTCAAAACTGCAAAACACAAATTCCCATCAGCATTAAACCCACTGAGTTTTAACGTGCCCCTCGTTTACTATGTGGAGTTGCTGTTTTGTCAATAAAAATTCAATTGGTTTCTCACATATTTCCCCCCCAGCTCCTTGGGAACCTGCAGAGCCCCGAGGCAGCAGGCAGAGCACTCAGGTCTCTTTGTAACCTGAGCCTGGAGCATTCCTTGGCCGCAGGCAGAGCCATCCATCCCACCCTGCAAACACTGGGTACAGACAGATGCAAGCGCAGGCACATCCACCCAGGAAGAGCCCTCTGGAAGAGGGAAATCTGTAAATTCACATTTTTGTAGCCAGCCCCACTGTATTCAGTGCTCCTGTGTAAATAACCAACTCCCGAAAACCAGCTGAGTTGTGTTCAGAGCTGGCTGCTGATCACACTCTGAGCCCTGCAAGAAGATGAGGATGCCACTGGAGCACTGCACCAGTCAGCAGCCTGATTTTATCTGGGCTGTGCTGCTCCACGTGCTTCCCACGCTGTGGGTTTGTATGTGCCGAGTGTTTTAGTGCTGACACTGGTGATGACAATACCTTGCATGCTTCAGTGTGTACAACAAATAACAGGCAAAACTATCAAAAAAGTTTTTATCATACAAGAGAGAGAAGGAGGAAACAGATTTGCAGAGAATCTTACAGAGACAGCAGATGAAAGTATAGACAGAGATGTCACACCACAGGCAGGCCTGCACCACTGACAGGAGAGTGTTAAATCCACAAGAAATACTTCATTTCTCTCAAGTCTTGAAGTTATGGTTGCTTAACTCCCTGCTGGCAGCTTTGGAATCTGTGTCACTTTCTGAAATGGGTGTTTTTAGTGTTGGGATGAAATTCTGGGTAACCAACAGGGCCAGGTTTTCATGGAGGAAGGACCTGGCTGTTTATCTTCCCTCAGGAAAGCAGCCTCAGTGCCTGCACACAGGGAGGAGGAAAGCCCAGGCTGGGGCTGTGTCCTGAGCTAATTTTGCACTGAGAGAATCACAGAATGCTGGGGTTGGAAGGAGTCCAAGCCACTGTCCATGCAGGGTCACCTGGAGCTGACACAGAAACTCATCCAGGTGGGTTTGGGGTGTCTGCAGAGAGCGAGACTCCGCTCCCTGCCTGGGCAGCAGCTCAGGGCTCTGCACCCTCATGGACAGAAACTCCTCCTCATGTTGAGGCTGAACTTTTTATTTTAATCTATGGCTCCTTGTGCTGCTGCTGAGCAGAGCCTGGCACCATCCTGGCACTCCCTGGGGACATTTGTGGGGATTTGTGGGATCCCCTCTCAGCCTTCTCACCAAGTGCTACACCTACACTACTCTCTATAATCTATTTCACACTTTTGTGGATTCCAGTCTATCTTGAAGTCTAGGAAACTTTCTCCATGGATGAGGGTCAAAGTCAGTGCTCCCCTGGGGCTCAGGGCACCCCAGAGCAGACAGAGAAATATTCCCTGTGTGTCCTGGGTTTCCACAACTCCCTTCCTGCCACAACCCCATGCTGGTGCTCACCTGGGCGATGACCTCGGGGTCCATGGGCCGGTGGTTGTTGAAGCTCTTGGAGCGGCCGGCGGCGAGCGCCTTGCGCACCTGCGGGCTCTCCATCCTGCTCTTGAGCGACGAGTGCCGGCTGATGGAGTTGAGGCTGCCGTGGCCACTGATGGAGCATTTGTCTGGAACCTCCTTGGGAAGGCTTTGGCTCATTATGGGCTGAGATGAGGGCCTGGAACCGGCTATGGCCCCGGGGGAGGCTGGTTCTGCCAGGGAACTACCTAGGCCGTGGCCGTCACTTTGGCGGAACGCTCTTCTGATGCTGCCTGACTCTGGTTTCTTTCTTTGCCTTCAGTCACAAAAGCAAAACAAGTCAATACAAGCAGGTACAGGGCTGTCATTTTGAAGATATCCCCCCAAAACAACACACAGGACAACGGGGAGAGACACAGAGGTGACCCAGATTACAAACGGACCCAGGGGGTTGAGGAGTGATTGCGGTACAGTGAAATAATTATAAATTATAAATCATTCCAGTTTCACGCTTCTAACAACAAGGCTGAGTCCTGGCAGCTGTGCACATTCAGAGCAAAACCAGAAAACTTGGGTGGAAGGTGATTAACTTGGTCAAGAGGAGAAGAATTTATACTGGAACAAAAAAAAATACCAAAGAAACCCTCTGTGCCATCGACAGGTTTTGATGATGTGTTTTTATTACATTCCAAGAGCAGAGCTACAATCTTTGACTGGAGGACACAGTATAAGTCTACTAAGCTCCTGGCCCAAGGCATCAAGTTATTATTTTCAGAGATCAGCAAGCAAAGACCCCCAGTTTGGGGTTAATGATCATTTCCAATGTTTGCTGGTGGTAGGAGATGGTTCTTTTTCATGGCTTTGGCAGGACCACAAGGCATGGGCTACAGATAAACCAAAGGGATGATGTCAAATGGACGAACTGGTCCAAAGAATTTAGTTTCTACCCCAGCACCATGAGGTCTGACAGCACGATTCCACTCAAATCATGGGAAGGCCAATGCAGCAGAATACTTTATGCCATAGGTCTGAAGCTTGGCATCCATTATACAGGGAAGGATCCATTTATATATATAGCACCAGCCCCATGAATAACTGCAAGAAAGTGTTAACTCCAGTAGGATTTTGGCATCCAAATAATAATTCAGTGGGTGGCACAACTGTCATTGCGAAACCATCTGATTTAATTTTGCTCAAGTCTGTTCACACATAGGTCAGAAGATTCATTCCTAAAGAAAAAACAACAAAATGAGTCTTATGCTACTTATTGCTAAATATCAGGTATTTCCCTAGTAAAGGGGGAAAAAAAAAGGCCCAAAAACTAGGGTGGACATTCCCCAGGCTCCTAAAAACCACTAGACACAGCTCTACCAAAGCCAGCAGATGGTGAAGCTCCAGCACAGGTCTGTTATTACACAAATCTCTCCAGAACTGGCAGAATGGCCACTCCAGTGGCTCAGACAGCAAATATCATAAAAGAAAGCCCAGATCCCAAGCTGATGCAGATTAACTCGGCTTTCCAGATATCACTGGAGCTCTGCTGAATCCCATAAGGAAGGCCCAGGCTCTCTAGGCCATGAGCAGGGTCCAAACCTTTTAAAAGAATGCATTTGTGCTAATGCCTTTATAGACTACATTGTGTTAAATTAGCTGAAGGTTAAGAACATCCCCTCCCATCAAACTGTAATTATCACATAAAACCTTCACTGCACAATGGAGAGAGGTGGGGGCTTTTAACACAAAGGAAATAATCAGAAATATACTGGGGATAAATCTGTCTAGAAAAACTGTTTAACAGATGATGGAATTTAGGCTGCTGCTAGCTTGATTTTCCAGCTTTTTATTATGTCGAGTGTTGGCTAAAGCAACAATTTCTGGTGGAGGAGGCAAGGTTAGAGCAACAGGGGGTTGTGCTGTTCCCCTGCAAGCATATGGTTAGTAACCCGAGGTGAGGAGTGCTGCAGAAACCAAGGAGTGCTCCAGGCAGTGCCAGGTGGTTGGGACTGCAGGTATGGCATTTATCACAAACTGGGACACAGCTTCCTGCAGGAACTGTCCCCCCAGCCCATCAAACAGGACGTGGCAAACGTGGAGGAGATGTGACAGATCACACAACACGAGGAGGGACGGGGACAACGACACCAGAGCTCAGCCCAGCACTCCCCTCCCTCCCTCTGTCTGCTCAAACAGGGCATATTTGGGAAAACAGGACCAGATGGCACCTTGGAGACAGGGAAGAGAAGCCAGTGGGGTTTCAAATGAGCGATGGCCACGCCGGTGACAGACAGGGGACAGCAAAATGCGAGTGAGTTAAAAGAGAAGGGAAGCAGAGAGAAAGGGTGGCAGCGCTGGTTAATGAACCATTTTCAGGGAAGGAAGCATTTCACCAGACTCATCAGCAAGCTCTTGACAGGCAGGGGAAACAATGCAAGGCTGCTCTTACTTGTTGATGTTGGCAAGGTAAATATCTGCGACGTGGCCCCCGCTCGGGCAGCTGGCACCAGCTCTGGCTGTCACCTTCTCCTCCGGTGGCTCAGAATTTATTTCTATCTCCGACTTGGGGCTGGACCTTTCCGACATGCCATCCTCACTAGGAAGGAGCAGGGGAGGGTAT
>NW_005054472.1:457728-466511 GCF_000277835.1 Geospiza fortis | reverse complement strand
CCTCCTGAGAACTTAGAGTAAATTCTCATCTCTCTGTATCCTTTCTCTTTCTTTAATATAGTTTTAGTATATAATTTTCTTATAATATAATATATCATAAAATAACAAATGAGCCTTCTGAGAACTTGGAGTCAATTCTCATCTCTCTATATCCTTTCTCTTTAGTATAGTTTTAGTATATAATATCATATCATATCATATTAAATCAGCCTTCTGAGAGAACTTGGGAGTCAATTCTCGTCTCCCTATATCCTTTCTCTTTCTTTAGTATAGTTTTAGTATATAATTTTCTTATAATATAATATGATATGATATGATATGATATGATATGATATGATATGATATGATATAATATAATATAATATAATATGATATAATATAATATAATATGATATAATATAATATGATATAATATAATATCACATCACATCATATCATATATCATAAAATAATAAATGAGCCTTCTGAGAACTTGGAGTCAATTCTCATCTCTCTGTACCCTTTGTCTTCCTTTAGTATAGTTTTCGTATATAATTTTCTTTTAATATAATATCATATCCTATCATAATAAATCAGCCTTCTGAGAATTTGGGAGTCAATTCTCATCTCTCACCTCATCCCGGGGACCCTCCCAACACCGCAACAATCGGTGACCACACCCAGACAGCTGGGGTGTAACAATTAGCATTGTAATTAGGGCGATAATGAGTATTGTACGGTGTGATATCAGCATCCTGGCCCTGCTGGGGGCGGCACCTACGTGTCCTGCACCACGATGTACTGGTGCGGGATGAGGCCGTCCACGCCGTTGTGCCGTCCCTCCCACCAGTCGTCCGAGGCACGCTGGTAGAGCAGCAGAGAGGCTCCCTTCTTGAAGGACAGCTCCCGTGCCGTCCTGCCCACGTAGTCAAACTTGGCTATGGCCTCTATGGGCTCACACTCTGGAAGGGAATAAGGAACATTTCACTGAGCACCTGCGTCGCCCTGATTTTTTAAGTTTTTCTGAGCCTTCTGATGTTTAGGTTCTGGTAACGAACTTTGTCATGCAGTTTATGTAAATAAATTATTGTTCGGCATTCTTTTATGGAGGAGAAATTTGATGGACTGTTGGTTTGTCCAGTGTCATTGGAGAGGTGGCACTGTCACCCTCTAAGAGTCAGAAATCAAACCTCTTTCTTTTTTACCTTGGAGATTCCAGTGTCCACGTGGTTTTATTTCACGTCCTAAAGCAAGAGCCCACAGAGTCCCCAAAGACCCCACAGATCCCCCAAAGATCCTGTCGACCTGATTATTAATTATTTATATATTTATTATTTATTTTATTTATTAATTTTTTAAGTTTTTCTAAGCCTTCTGATGCTTATGTTCTTGTAGCGAACTTTCTCACACACTTCATGTGAATAACTGATTGTTTTGCATTCTTTTATGGAGGAGAAGAAATTTGATGGACTGTTGGTTTGGGGAGGTGGCACTGTCACCCTGCAATCCAGGGTCACTTCTGGAAATCTATAAATGCTGGAGTCAGAAATTAAACCTCTTTCTTTTTTACCTTGGAGATTCCAGTGTCCACGTGGTTTTATTTCATGTCCTAAAGCAACAAGAGCCCACAGAGCCCCCAAAGACCCCACAGATCCCCCAAAGACCCTGTTACCCTGTTTATTTATTTATTATTTATTTATTATTTATTTATTATTTATTTTATTTCTTTTTAAGTTCTTTTAAGCCTTCTGATGTTTACGTTCTTGTAACGAACTTTCTCAAGTGCTTTATGTAAATAACTGATTGTCTGGCATTCTTTTATGGAGGAGGAGAAATTTGATGGGCTGTTGGTTTGTCCAGTGTCATTGGAGAGGTGGCACTGTCACCCTCCAGTCCAGGGTCACTTTTGGAAATCAGAGGGCACATTTGTGTTTTCCAAGCCCTAAATCCCCTCACAGCAATTCAAGCCAACAATAAGCGGCAAGGGCAGAATTAGTGTTTCATTAAAATAAAAAGGCTTTCAGAGGTGGGAAGCAATCAGGTTTGTTCCAGACAAAAATCTCCCCAGGGTTCTCTTCCTTAAAAGCAGCTGAAGTGAATCCCCTGGGCAGGCAGGGGAGGGAAACATCCTCTCACTCCGGGCTGCTTCAGAAATAAAGCATCAATTCAGAAGGAAATTTCTGCTGCCTGTGAGGCTCACCTGAGCCAGGAGAGAGGAATTCTGGCACGGTGGGAGGCCCTGCTCTTCATCCAAGTGTCAAAGGAAAATATCCAGTCCCTCCAGAGCTGGGCCTGGTGCAGGGGTGAGGACACAGAAGATGCTCTGTGCCCGCTCCTGCAGAGCTCACACAGCAGCTCCAGCCATGCCCTGCCACTAATCCAGCTCCCTGCAGGACTCTGACATTATACAGAGGCACAATAAGGGCATTTAAGACACTCAGGAAAATCAATGTGGAATTCCCCTGGATTATTTTTAAGGCTCTGAAAAAAAAAATAATAATCTGCCAGTGTTTGAGTGTAAATGTGTATTGAGGCAGCTCCTGGTTGTGGGCAGGGATCAGGGGAATGGAGATGAGCTCAACCACACAGCCCCAGTGGGCTCCCTCTAATTACTTTAAAGGAGCTTTAATGCAGCCAAGCAATCCATGGAAATTGAGTTCTTTCCTGGAGAAAAAGAGATTTGTGGTTCCTCTGCCCTGATCCAAGTGAGATCTGCCACTCCACACAGAGATCTCTGCACCACAGGAAGAAATTCAAACGGGCTCAGAGGCCAAACACGAGGCACAGCTTCTCCAGATATTCCTTGGGAGAGGATTTGCTCCAGAAATGGGTCTGGAGCTGCCTCTAGGCTGTAAGGAGGTAGCAGGGCTGGAGAAAACAATGGTGTGAATCCATCTGAGAAACTCAAATGGGCTCAGAGGCCAAACACAAGGCACAGCTTTTCCAGTTATTCCTTGGGAGCTCCAGAACCGGGTCTGGAGCTGCCTCTAGGCTGCAAGGAGGTTGCAGGGCTGGAGAAAACAATGGTGTGAATCCATCTGAGCCAGATGGAGGCTGAGGGAGCAGAGCAGAAGCATCTCCCCCCAAAAAGCCCCAAGTGACTGAGGGCAAGCAGCAACAGGAGCTAAGATCTGAGATGCCCTCAGGACTGGCTGCTCTAAAACCCAGCAGGATGGCTTCTGTGGCAGCGTTGGAAACAGAAAGTTTTAATAAAAGGCAAAATAACAAAAGCTCTTTACAGAGAAGAGAGAAACGTCTAGGCTTTTTTCCTTTTTAAAGAGACAAAAGATAATTTTGTCACTCCATCAATGACAAGCACAGTCCTACAGGCAGGGATCATCATTGCACATCAGTCACTTCATCCTTCCTCTGCTCTGGAGGGGGCTCACAGGATGTTCCCCATCCCAGGAAGAGCCTTTGGGATGCCCACAGCTGCAGTGCCACCTTTTCCTTAGGAAATATCCTGGAATTCTCAGCCTTGGTGCCTCTTTTCACTGATAAGACAAGCAATGTTGTCACAGACATCTTTTATGAAAAATCCTTTCCTTAGGATTTTTCCTCCTGAGAAGCTGAGAGGCCTCAGGAACAAAATGTAAACAATGGTTATCTGCTGCTGTGGAATGCAACAGGTGCATCTGTGATTGGTCTCATGTGGTTGTTTGTAATTAATGGCCAATCACAGCCCAGCTGGCTCGGACACAGAGCCCGAGCCACAAACCTTTGTTATCATTTTTTGCTATTCTATTCTCAGCCAGCCTTCTGATGAAATCCTTTCTTCTATTCTTTTAGTACAGTTTTAATATAATATATATCATAAAATAATAAATCAAGCCTTCTGAAACACGGAGTCAGCTCCTCATCTCTTCCCCAATGTGAAAACCCCTGTGAACACGGTCACAAAATGTAACTGAGCTTCTTCAAGGAAATCCACAAATGATCTCTGAGAGAGGCCCTCAGGACTGCCTGCTCTAAAACCCAGCTCTCAGAGGAAGACAAGCAGGTTTGGGGGTGTTTTGCTGTCCCTTTAAGGGCTTTGAGCACTCACAATTCTCCCTGAGCCACTGACAGCAGAAATGCCTGGCACAGGGACAGGGAGAGCACACTGAAACACACCCACCCTCCCGCTGAGACCCCATGAGAAGCAGAGAAGCAGAGACGTGTTCAAAATTGTCCAAAATTGCTAGGTAATTCTGGATATTCCCACTGATCCTACACCTTTGTACCTCCTGCCACCAAACGCTGCCTCCAAGTGATGCTTTCAGTGAATATTCTGATTTAAACTCCACTTTGCATCCTTAAACAAGCCCAGCCTCCCCCAAGGCAGGCTGCACCAGTTTCCCCAGTAACGAGCAGAATTCCCATACCATCATCACTGGTGTGGTGCTCAGCTGTGACATCCTGCACTGAATCTTCTGTCAGGGCTCTCTCTCCATGGGGGCTTTCACTGCAACAGAAGGAAACAGGGACAGCTGTGACTGCTGGGGATTGAGGTCCCTCATGGCCAACAGGCAGACAGAACATCCTGGAAAGCAATCAGACAGAGCTGGGAACATCCTGGAGAACAACCAGACAGAACTGGGAATCCCCAGCAGCAGGAGTCAATATTTAGGTTTTGCTGCCGCAGACACTTTGTGGATGCATCTGCTGAAGCGGCTGTGGGTGAAAATCAAGCTGAATTCTTTGTGATCAGCCAAACCAAACATCTTGGTGACCCTTTCTGAGCGCCATCAGCAAAGCCCAAGTTCACATCTCACAGCCTGGAGCCCTGGAGATGCTGAGCACTCCCACAGCAGTGCCAGGCTGGGTCCAGCTCCTCCCTGCCCTGCCAGGATGATTCCCCTGGCTGCATTCTCCACTGCTCTAATTAGCTCATTAGATGGCTGATGAGAAAGCTGCAACTTCCTGGGGGAAATCACTCCTTGATTTATAACCTGATACTTCCAGGTCTGTGTTTGTCATCTCCCTCCATCCCTTTTATCGCCACCTTCAACGTCCCATTCATTTCCCTCAACAGCTCCCACAGCCCAATTAGCTGCCTGTAAATAAAGATTCCAGAGCACCTAAACTGCCAAGAGGACTCATTTATGTTTGGCACAGAAGAAAAGCTTCGAAAGGATCAACAGACAACAAGTGGCAAGCAAAGGTTATGTTTTTGTAAGAGCAGCTCCCTCTGGACAGGAGCAGAAAGGAAACTGGAAGAGGATCCATTGCCTCTCCCAAGCAGCTCCACAGAGCTGCTGCCAGCTGGCAGCCCTGCCTGCCTCTCTCAGGAGGGAAAAAAAGGGCTAAAAACCAGTGCTGGCTCTCCATCTTACACCAGAAAACTCCTTTGCTGCCTTCTGTGACTCCTTAAAGGTGATTTTTAATCTCCATCACACAGGAGGAACTTCATCCCTCATTTTGGCCCTGCAATAGTTAAAATAATTTTATTTTTGCCCATCTACCTCCTGTGCTCTTCTAAATATGAGGAAAACAGAAAAAAAAATAATGAGAAGAGCTGAAATGTCTGAACAATTCTGGCTCCTTATTCTGCTTAATCCACCAGGCTGCCCAAGATCTCCTGAGCCAGCACCTCAGCCATCAACCCTCCCCATGCTTTGCAAAGCCTTTTATGCTCTTTAATAAAGTTTGCAGAAGCCTCTGAAGCCAGCTGGAGGCCCCAGGAGGAAGCAGCACTGAGGGCTAAGGTTTCACCCAGACTGTGAAGTCATGTCGAGCACAGCTGCAGCTCCAAACCCTGCACGGGGGCCACGTGCCTCTCCCAGCCATGCCTCCTAAAAAGCAGCATTTCCACCTAAAAAGCAGCAATTTCCTCCTAAAAAAATTGTCCTTGCTGAATTTCCCACCTAAAATCCTGTCCTTGCTGCATTTTCCAACTAAAAAATTGTCCTTGTTGAATTTTCCACCTAAGAAATTGTCCTTGTTGAATTTTCTACCTAAAATCCTGTCCTTGTAGAATTTTCCACTAAAAAATTGTCCTTGTTGAATTTTCTACTTAAACTCCTGTCCTTGCTGCATTTTCCACCTAAAATCCTGTCCTTTATAAGTAATGAATTTCATTTGTTAAAATTATAAAGTTACATTTTGTACTAGAACTTCCTAGATCATCATAAAATTACTGATGGAACCTAAAAAAAAAAACCTCTTCATTTTCAATTTGGAGAAAATCTGTCCTTGCTGCATTTTCCACCTAAAAAATTGTTCCCTGCTGCATTTCCTACCTAAAATCCTGTCCTTGCTGCATTTTCCACCTAAAATCCTGTCCTTTATAAGTATAATTTTAACAAATGAACTTCATTAAAGTTACATTTTGGTAAACTTCCTAGGTCATCATTAAAAAAAAAAACCTCTTAATTTTCAAATTGGAGAAAATCTATCCTTGCTGCATTTCCCACCTAAACTCCCAGGGATGCTCAGGGTGGGATTTTGGGGTGTCTGGGCAGGCCCTGGGGCTGATCAATGATCCCTGGGGGTCCCATCCACACTTTTATTCCCTTCACCTCATGGCACAAAACCTCTTGTCCAAATTAATGTGTTTCCTGAAGGCCATAAATATTATTAAGTTGGTTTTTTTTTCCCCCCTGCAATTCCTTCATATATAACATCAGCTAAAAACATCAGAGAGAGGGGTGAAATTAAGAGAATTTCCAAAAGGTTTTGGCAATTGCTGTGCACACAGCAGCGAGCTCGGAGGAGCCTCTGAATGAGGAGTGATCCCACAGCTCTGAGACAAGCCAGGGAAACAAGGCCTGCTCTGTCCCCACAGCGACTGCATTTAAAACACCTATTTATTTTAGCCACCAAAATAACCATTCCCATTGCTGTGAGGCTGAAGGAGAGCAGGAGCAGTGGGGGGGGAGAAGTGGGACACAAATGAACATTGCTGATCCTCAGAGGGAGGGATCAGCTCAGGCAGGAGGGAAGCAGAGCCCTCCTTTCCTTTTCTTTCCCTCTCTCCTTTCCCTTCCTTCCCCTTTCCCCTTTCCTTTCCTTTCCCTTTCTCCTTCCCTTTCCTTTCCTTTCCTCTTCCCTTTCCCTTCCTTTCCCTTCCTCTTCCCTTTCCCTTCCTTTCCTTTCCTCTTCCCTTTCCCTTCCTTTCCTCTTCCCTTTCCTTTCCTCTTCCCTTTCCTTTCCTTTCCTTTCCTCTTCCCTTTCCTTTCCTTTCCTCTTCCCTTTCCCTTCCTTTCCTCTTCCCTTTCCCTTCCTTTCCTTTCCTCTTTCCTTTCTCTTCCTTTCCTCTTCCCTTTCCCTTCCTTTCCTTTCCTCTTTCCTTTCTCTTCCTTTCCTCTTCCCTTTCCCTTCTCTCCTTCCCTTTCTCCTTCCCTTTCCTTTCCCTTTCTCCTTTCCCTTCCTTTCCTTTCCTCTTTCCTTTCCCTTCCTTTCCTCTGCCCTTTCCCTTCCTTTCCTTTCCTCTTTCCTTTCCCTTTCTCCTTCCCTTTCCTTTCCCTTTCTCCTTCCCTTTCTCCTTCCCTTTCCTTTCCCTTTCTCCTTCCCTTTCCCTTCTCCTCTTTCCTTTCCTCTTTCCATTCCTTTCCTTTCTCCTCTTTCCTTTCCCCTTTCCTTTCTCCTCTTTCCTTTCCCCTTTCTCCTCTTTCCTTTCCTTTCTCCTTTCCCCCCTGCCCAGACGACAGGAGCTGCTCTGCCTGAATTGCTTCCAGATGCGCTCTGAGCCTGAGCACGTGGCCAGGCCCCCGGAGCTCCAGGCTGCATGGAAACGGTGATTTTGCATTCCTGCATTCCTGCCTCTTCCCTCCCCCCCTGCAGCCCTGGAAATTCGACTGTGCCACAGCCTTGGAGGCTCAGCTGCAAGTGACCCCTGCAGCTGAAGCAAAGGAACTCCAGAAAAGGCAAAAGGCAGAGAGAAAAAAAAAAAAAAAGGAAAAAATAAAGAACAAAAAGAGATTGATTTTGGCAGCTACCAAACCAGAACATCCAAGAAAATCCCTCCACAGCCTTGCCCTTCAAGATAAGTGAGTGAGGTTTGACAACTGAATAGCTACTTTATACCAGCTTATTTCTTTGAAGCTGATGACTCTCCAGAGAGACCAGAGCAATCTTTGCTGCTGTAAAACAGATTTAATATATATATATAAAATATATATATAATATATAAAATATAGATAATATATATTATATATTATATTATATATTATATAATATATAATATATTATATATTATATAAAATGTATATAATATATATTATATATTAGATAATATATAATATTATATATTATAAAATATTATATACAATGTATTATTATATATAATAATATATACTATTATAATTTTATTTTTATATATATACATATACATATATATATATGTGTGTATATTTATGTATATATAAAAATACATAAAACAAATCCTGAATGAGCCAACACTGCTGCAGCATCCTAACCCATGGATAAACATCCAGCCATGGCTCTGTCAGAGCATCCCTCGTACCAGTAATCCTCTGTGTTTCCACCTCTGCTGTAGACTGGGCCCTCCAGCTCCCTGGGCCCTGGGAAGATGTTCTCATGTTGGATGATGATGGTTTTGATCAGTTCATTGACGTGAGCCTGGCAGGAGACCTGGTCGTGGCCCTCGGGCACAGACATCAGCGTGGGCCCAAAGCAGATGGCCAGGTTGTAGGGATCCATCATGTTCTCTTCACTGAACTGAGATAAACTGCAAAAAAAACAGAGGTGGGAAGGAGGGTGAACAGCAGAAATCATCATCACCATTGTCACTATCATATCTCCTGAAAAATCCCTTTGCCAGGATTCTTCTCCTGGGAAGCTGAGAAGCCTCAGAGAAAAAA